>NC_069508.1:113706948-113846948 GCF_027579735.1 Bombina bombina | reverse complement strand
TGCATAACAATGTTTAAAAACAGTAGAAGGGTTAAATACATAGTTAGTGCTCCTTTTACTAAACAGGGATAGCTGCTTTGGAGGTCCATCGAGATAAATTAAACTTTCATGATTCAGATAGAGCATGTAATTTCAAGACACTTTTAAATTCACTTCTATTTTCAAATGTGCTTTGTTCTCTTGGTATCCCTTGTTGAAAAAGAATATGCACATATCTTACACTAGTGGGAGCTAGCTGCTGATTGGTGCATGCACACATTTGTCTCTTGTGATTGGCTAATGAGATGTGTTCATCTAGCTGCCATTTGTGCAATGGTGTTCTTTCAGCAAAGGATAACAAGATAATGAAGCAAATTTGATAAATAGAAGTAAATTGAAAAGTTGTTTAAAATTGTAGCTTCTATCCAAATCATGGAAGAAAATTGTGGGGTTTCCTGTCCCTTTAAGTAGCAGCGGTCTTAAGACTGCTGCTCCTTAACCTGTCTGCCACCTAAAAGTTGGTGGATTGAAATCATCCCAATCTGATCGTGATGATTGACAGCTCCTACTGTCAATCTTTGAAATGCTTGTGCAATGTGAAATGCAGTCAGTGAATCATGTCCGTCTGAGACATAGTAAATGTCATCACCAAACCTCCAAATCACTGTCACTTTCTGACCTGAACATGCCCAGTGATTCACAATGGCATTGGCACTCCAGGGTTAGTTTTAACTATGTGTTTTGCTCCTTTGTTGGGGTAAAACACAAAGTTCTGTTCCACTTGTGTACTTGCATGAGACATTGTCCACCTCCACGCCCCACCAATTTTATGTCATATTGAACCATGTATATTTATTGTAACTTACACAAAGGGGAACAAAATAACCAAAACTTAGATTCAGACAGCATACTATTTTTTTTTAAAAAAAGTTTCCAATTTCTATTATCAAATTTGCTTTGGTCCAAAAATATTCTGTGTTGAAGAGATACCTAGGTAGATATCTGGAGCACTACATGACAGTAAATAGTGCTGCTATCTAGTGCTCTTGCAAATGGATAACATTCTTGTAAAACTGCTGCCATCTAGTGCTCGTGCAAATGGATAACATTCTTTTAAAACTGCTGCCATCTAGTGCTCTTGCAAATGGATAACATTCTTGTAAAACTGCTGCCATCTAGTGCTCTTGCAAATGGATAACATTCTTGTAAAACTGCTGCCATCTAGTGCTCTTGCAAATGGATAACATTCTTGCAAAACTGCTGCCATCTAGTGCTCTTGCAAACAGATAATATTCTTGCAAAACTGCTGCCATCTAGTGCTCTTGCAAACAGATAACATTCTTGTAAAACTGCTGCTATCTAGTGCTCTTGCAAATGGATAACATTCTTGTAAAACTGCTGCCATCTAGTGCTCTTGCAAATGGATAACATTCTTGTAAAACTGCTGCCATCTAGTGCTCTTGCAAATGGATAACATTCTTGTAAAACTGCTGCCATCTAGTGCTCTTGCAAACAGATAACATTCTTGTAAAACTGCTGCCATCTAGTGCTCTTGCAAATGGATAACATTCTTGCAAAACTGCTGCCATCTATTGCTCTTGCAAATAGATAACATTCTTGCAAAACTGCTGCCATCTAGTGCTCTTGCAAATGGATAACATTCTTGCAAAACTGCTGCTATCTAGTGCTCGTGCAAATGGATAACATTCTTGCAAAACTGCTGCTATCTAGTGCTCGTGCAAATGGATAACATTCTTGCATAACTGCTGCCATATAGTGCTCCAGAAATGGGCCGGCTTCTAAGCATACGTCCCTGCTTTTCAACCTAAGGTATCAAGAGAACGAACAAACATTGATAATAGAAGTAAATTAGAAAATTGTTTAAAATTGGATGCTCCCTCTCACTGGTTATTAAACCTCTTCTCAGGTCTCCCTAAAAGGCCATATTTTGAGGATATATGGAGCACAGGTGAAATAATCAGCTGATTAGTAAACATACAGCTAGATTATAAGTTTTGCGTTATGAGGGGTGCGTTGCTAACTTGCACGTTATTGTCACCGCTCACTTACCTACAGAGCTGGTATTACAGGTTTACAAAAACCCGGCGTTAGCAGGCAAGAAGTGAGCGTAGAGCAAAATTGTGCTCCATACCGCACTCCAATACCAGCGTGCACGAATTCCCCATAGACATCAATAGGGAGAGCCGGCTGAAAAAAAGCCTTACACCTGTAAAAAAGCAGCGTGAAGCTCAGTAACGCAGCCCCATTGATTCCTATGGGGAAACTAAATTTATGTTTACACCTAACACCCTAACATAAACCCCAAGTCTAAACACCCCTAATCTTACACTTATTAACCCCTAATCTGCTGCCCGACACAAATACATTATACTTATTAACCCCTAATCTGCAACCCCCAACATCGCCGACACCTACATTATATTTATTAACCCCTAATCTCCTTCCCCCAATGTCGCCGCAACCTACCTACACTTATTAACCCCTAATCTGCTGCCCCCAACATCGCCGATACCTACATTATATTTATTAACCCCTAATCTCCCGCCCCCAATGTCGCCGCAACCTACCTACACTTATTAAACCCTAATCTGCCGCCCTAAGGTCACCACCACTATACTAAATTTATTAACCCCTAAACCTAAGTCTAACCCTAACACCTACTAACTTTAATGTAATTAAAATAAATCTAAATAAAACCTACTATTAATAACTAAATTATTCCTATTTAAAACTAAATACTTACCTATAAAATAAACCCTAAGCTAGCTACAATATAACTAATAGTTACATTGTATCTAGCTTAGATTTTATTTTTATTTAACTGGCAAGTTTGTATTTATTTTAACTAGGTAGAATAGTTACTAAATAGTTATTAACTAGTTTTATGCTACAGCTTTGTAGCGTAAAACTCATAACTACTGACTTTCAGTTTACGGTATGGATCTTGGTGGTATAAGCTGTACCGCTCACCGGCGCAGTGGAAGTCCCATTGAAAAAGGACTTTTTGAAAGCTGCAGTAGTTACGTTGTGTTACGAACAAAAAAGTGTGCGGCACAGAAATACCTGCAAGACTAATACCAGCGGTAGTGAAAAAGAGCCTTAACGCTGCTTTTTCACTCATACCGCAAAACTCGTAATCTAGCCGATGGTTATTTTACCTGCTCTCATCCAAGGTAACCCTGAAAGTCTGGCCTGTTGGGGTGGCCTGAGAACAGGGTTTGAAAACCAGTTCTATCGGAATCATGAAAAATAAGAAAATTGGGTTTCTTATCCCTTTAATATTCAAAACATTTGTTAAATGCTTATCCTCAGATATGTAGAGTCAGTTGTCAAACACTTTGTCTCATTTCCCCCCAATAAGAACATCAACAAACAGATTCCTTTCTGAAGATTACTGTAAGAACCTTTGTTTTACCTTCATTACAAAATGAGCGAGTATATGAGAAGTGTCATTAGACACAGACTGTTTACTTTATTGGAGGCATAAAAGTACAGGTACTCAAACTGTGTAATTATAGAATCTTCTGTGACAAATTAAACTGTATCTAAATAATAATTGAAAATGATAGCATGAGTGTTAAAAAGGGAATGCAAAATATAATTATATGGTACTATAGGGACATTGGTTTGCAATCGATTTTGTCTTCAAGCATTTTCTTTGTAAACAAGTTCCCTTTTTAATTTTACTTTTTAAATATGATCACTATTTCAGTCCATCAGATTAGCAGTGGAAAGTGCTTTGTGTGACTTCTTGCAGCATATTCAAATTCTAAACAGTTTGAAAAGTAGGTTATTAGGTGTTTACTTGACATGAAACTGAAAATGAAGATGAAACTTGTATGAGAAACAAATCATGCAAGTTTAACAGACTTTTCAATTTACTATCAAATGTACTTGTTCTATTGGTACCCTTTGTTGAAAAGCATACATAAAAAAAATTTCTTTAGAAATATAGATAATCCCAGATGCGTGTCCGGGCGGAGGCCATTACCGATCGCAAAGTTAGAGGCTCCTGATATCTTGAAGACATTCCACCAAATATCTATTAATCTAACAAGAATTCAGCTTTTTAACAAGTAGAGGCCGCAGCGAGATACGCTACTGCATTAATAAATATCAATTGTGTGGCGATTGCATCCCAGGGAGCACTAATCCGGACAGTTTGCTAGGTGAGACAAAGGCCTGGTGTGATCAACCCTAGAGGCCCCTGGTATGCCGGGTAAAGCAGGTCTACTAAACTGCTGATTTTAGTTGTTAGTATTTACTTGAACATGGATGTGACTCTCTATAAATCAATACAAGACCTCTTGGAATCCCTAGCCCAAAAAATGGACAGCATCTTCACCCAATTAATAACCTTGGTAGGGGTGCAGTCGGATGAGAGAGAGAGCATGGAGCCTAATATGGAGGACATGGTAGATCAAGATGTGCCGAGTAGTAGCCTACAGGCCCTCTCCTTTATGACAGAGTCTGCTCAAAGCTACGTGCAGTATACAGAGGATCCACACGCGAGCTACAAGGAGCAGATCAGAGCAACCGGATGCCAAAGCTCCTCAGTTTTTCAGTCCCATTTCTTCCCTTCAAACACAAGAGCACACTTGAAGAGGGATCACTACTAGTCCGGGTAAATGCGTCTGACTGCCCGAGATGTGAGAAGGTCCGATTCTATGATCCGGAGATGACCTGTATTGCTAAATACTCCTCTGTGAGCTTGGAGGCTCAACAAAGTGCAATCTCGAGAGCTTACTGGCTGAAACTCCACACTCGTTGGCATCCTCTCCCCCATCATCATAGCCATCATTCCTACTATTTTAGCTCTATGCTCTGGGCCAATCCAACTGGGATTGGATAAAATTAATATTGATTATTCACATAGACCTATATGAAATTTCTATATAACTATAGCACACCTGTTATGCATATACCAATGATGAGTTTGATATGCGTATGTGGAACTATAAAGTCATATGTTGTTCGAGTATACTCATTAGGCGCCCTTAAACATGGGTATCAATGCAAGTTATCTCTCTTGGTTTAGTTGGTACAAATAACGATAAACTGATGTTCTCTTTTCAGTAGCTAAAGTTTATATGTTGGGGCTACATATCTTCTTATTGTGTGCAATAATCTCTCTCCTTAATGAGATGACAGAATCACACTAGTATAAATCACCAAGAGTTCACTGGGCATATTATTACATTGAATAACAAAGGAGAAAAGAAAGAAGATATCTTGGGGCACACTTGGGTGAGAGCCTTAGGTATTCAGGTTAAGGGTAAGCATCTGAGACATCAACTAATACATAACTTTTATTAGTGAAGAAATATTTAAAATAAGAAATGTATATAAATTTAAAATAAAGGTATCACTGTAATGTAGGGCTGCAACTAACGATTATTTTCATAATCGATTAATCGGCCGATTATTTTTTTCGATTAATCGACTAATCGGATAAAAAAATTATCAATAATTGTTTTGTATATTTTAAATAGAATCCACATACTGAGTGTTACAAATATAAACTTCAGACTAAAACTTTACATTAACACAACTGCAGTGGCGTCACTAGGGTTGGTGTCACCCGGTGCGGTAAGTTATGGTGTCACCCCCCCCCCCCCCCAGAAAGCAGACACACACAAAAACACAGGCACACACACATACAAACACTCAGACACACTTAAAAACATACTCAGATGCACACACAAACACTCGGAAACACACTCAGACACACACACAAAAACACACACACAAAAACACTGAGACACACACACACACAAAAACTCAGACACACACTTACAAAATATGTAAACTGCACTGCATTAATTATAAAGCTCATGCCTAGAGCTGCTCCCTGGCTCAGCAGAGCATCAAATGAAAGATAAACAGAGCACTCTAAAAATAAATCACTAAAGAAAAGTTTTAGGTGCAAACTATGAAAATTCTGCTCTCTGACTCTGTTCCAAGCCTGTCAGTGCACAGCCCCGGGCCGCGTGCCTACCGCTTCTTATGGCCAATCACCTCTGCACTCTGCCCACCCCCAGACCCCCGCCCGCCCTCCTACCTGTTCAGTGTGCACTTAGTGTACCATAACCGTAATGGTCTGGTGGGCATCATACTTGGCTCCTTCATTTTAAAGACAGTGTCAAACAGTCATGCGGTCAGGTGCCAGGCATCCCCTCATGATTTGCCAGTTCCCGTTTAGAGAGACAGCACAGCAGTGAGTGACTCCACTGCTCCACATGTCACTGAGCAGTGAGCACAGATAGGCAGGCAGGTTTAGGCTAGCAGCGCAACTTTGCAAGCCCCACGGCATGCCCACAACATTCATAGCGAAATTGGGCAGGGGAGAAGCAAAGTACAAACAAGCAAAAGCAGCCGGGAAAACTATTTGTTGAAATTGCAGCACTGGCTCAAGGGGCAAAAAAATTGTGTGTCTACAACTTCCCCAGTCCCACCAATGTTCACAAATGCCAGCCCCTCTAATAAAAAAAAAATCTATGCATCTCAACATTGTATTTCTTTGAATTTCAATAAAATTTAAAAAAAAAAAAAAAAAAAAAAAAATTTTTTTTTTTTTTTTTTTTTTTGGTGTCACCCCCTGGAGGGTGTCACCCGGGTGCGGCCCGCCCCCCCCGCCCCCCCCTAGTGACGCCACTGCACAACTGTTTGTCCAATTTTAAAACAGCAGAGCACAGTTTTATAAACAAACAAAACCAAAAACTGTTTGAAAAAGAGGTAGAACTTACACCTTGGCAAGGGGCCTCTCAAAAAAGTAACCATTAACTTCATTCTAACATAAAAAAATATCTTGAATATCTATATGCAATGGTAAATAACCAGCTATAAGGTTAGGGGAAAATATCTAGCCCGCTCTAAAAATAACAGATATATACTTATAAAGTTTGAATCTGGAACATATCACAATTGATTAAAAATATAAAAAAACAATAAAAAAACTAATCAAAAGCGCTAATGACTATATATCAATAACAGGACAAAGCCTTACACATTTATTTATACAGTACATATAATCAGCAATAGCAAGCAATCCGCTAATAATTGTGCAAACAGATAAAAGTGCACATTAGTTCAAATAGCAACTCCCATCAATCTAGGGGCTAGGTGTAAATAACAAGCTTGACACTATATCATGCAAAGCATAGTTCCAAATCACCTGATTTAATATAAACAATCCAAATGATGACATCTATTTCTGAGTTGCACAAAAGCCAGGGGTACTTATACTGTTCTGAAAAAGTGAAAAGTAAACGTCTGTATACGTCCTTTAGGCTAAGGACATAACCATAAAACACAATACCATGTGCAGGAGTTCAGTGGAGTGAAACAGCTGGTGTTGTACACAGACCAACTAATTGCAAACCAACTAATCGATTATGAGATACGTTGAAACTATTTTCATAATCGATTATGACGATTAGTTGTTGCAGCTCTACTGTAATGTTACATCTATTACAAGGTGCCGCGTTCACTTCACAAGTAATGTATGTCCCCACATTCATAAGGACAGTCCCTATTATATGAATATCTATTAGATAAGGTTATCACTAGTGATAATAAATTAACCTAGTGCCCATTAAATTATGGGATGGTACAATCATTTATGGAAAGACTTGTATTGATACTAGACAAAGTGAACGTAGCTATAATTAGTATGCTGGGGTAACAAAGTGTACATTGGATGACATATACGATGTCATTTATAAAAACCTTAAGTATAAAATCAAATAAGTCAGGTGGAAAAAATGTGTCAGAAGTAGACACAAAAGCACAAAGCAGTTGGCGAAACGCGCGTCAGGCGTTCGCACTGCTTCTCCCTAACTTAAATGTAAAAAAAAGACAATTATTTAGTTGTTGGCCTTTATTGGCATTCTCTTACTAGTGGGTAAAAGTGGGTATTTAATATGTGGTGATACTAACTTATATTGTCAATAGGGACAGACTTATGTTTATAACCGGTGTCAGCTCTGACTCTTATTGAAATAAACCAGATCGCTGCCATAGTGCTGACTTGATTCAGCACAATAGGATAGTGAATAACGCTTTATAGTGGCAGTTGATGCGACCTATTACACTATATACTATGTAATCACTATAGTGCTCCAATCACATTTTTATGGGTGATATATAACGTTCATAAAATATTACACTGAATTGTAGTGGAATACTATCTCAATATTAAGAAAAATTAGCGCAACCTGTTATTTTAAGTAACGTATAAGATACAGCATAAATAGTGATCTAGTGTAAATACTTTCTTATAGCGGCAGTGAGCCTGACCTCTTATGACATGCATATCTGTACCACTACATTATTAATCACCATGCTACAAATCATAGATTAACAGAACATTTGAATATAGCATGTGTGTTTAAAGACCGATTGAAGTAGTGACAGTTATCTCTGACTCATATGACCAAACAATACTATGTGTTTTAATACACGGTTTATTCCAAACTAACCTCTAGTAATCAATAGATTATTTGACTATTACTTTTATGTTAATATTGTTATTGGGAATGCTCTATGCTCTCCCATACCTTTAAGAGGAGCACGTGCGTGTAATTTGAAATTTAAATGTGTCTACTTCTGACACATTTTTTCCACCTGACTTATTTGATTTTATACTTAAGGTTTTTATAAATGACATCGTATATGTCATCCAAGGTACACTTTGTTACCCCAGCATACTAATTATAGCTATGTTCACTTTATCCAGTATCAATACATGTCTTTCCAAAAAAGATTGTACCATCCCATAATTTAATTGGCAGTAGGTTAATTTATTAGCACTAGTGATAACCTTATCTAATAGATATTCATATAATAGGCACTGTCCTTATGAATGTGGGGACATACATTACTTATGAAGTGAATGCGGCACCTTGTAATAGATGTAACATTACAGTGATACCTTTATTTTAAATTTATATACATTTCTTATTTTAAATATTTTTTCACTAATAAAAGTTATGTTTTAGTTGATGTCTCAGATGCTCACCCTTAACCTGAATACCTAAGGCTCTCACCCAAGTGTGCCCCAAGATATCTTCTTTCTTTTCTCCTTTGTTATTCATATTTACCCCTGGTATCAAGGCACTGCCCTTTGTAATACGTAGGCCTACTCCAAAAGGAATTCGTGAGAGTCTTATCTTTGTTCCCCCCTTTAACTCCCCTGGCTTTAGGGGAGCTAATCTTCATTACTCATATTATTACATTATAATATGGCAGTTAGAAGACTATGCATATATATAGTATTGAATATGTATTACTAAATAAAGGAAACCACTAGGTAAACAGTTAAACACATCCTTCCTAGGGGACCCTAGTATTCACCCCCCCTATAGGGTGTGAGGGCCATATCCATATAATATTTAGGTTGTCTCCTCTTATATACCCTATATGTGGTAGTATGCATAAAAAATAAGTAAATGTAGCCAGCACTTCAATATTGGGTGAGGGTTTCCACAAGGGGCTCTTAAGCATATACATCCATATATCATCAGTGTAGTTCATACCACCCAGCTAAAACCTTATCTTGTTCAATTAGCTATTTTATACTCACTTGCTAGATTATATGCTCTTACTATAGAGTTAAACTTTTACCAATACCATTATCCTATATCTTCTCATGTTATCTAACAAATTACATAGCTTGTTTGTTTTGTCAGTTGTTAATGACTTTTCATTGTTAAATATCAGATGCTACTTAAAGGACCAGTCAACACATTACATTTGCATAATCAACAAATGCAAGATCTCAAGACAATGCAATAGCACTTAGTCTGAACTTCAAATGAATAGTAGATTTTTTTATAACAATTTTCAAAGTTATGTATATTTCCACTCCCCTTGTACCATGTGATAGCAATCAGCCAATCACAAATGCATATACGTATAGTCTGTGAATTCTTGCACATGCTCAGTAGGATCTGGTGACTCAAAAAGTTTAAATATAAAAGACTGTGCCCATTTTTTTTTAATGGAAGTAAATTGGAAAGTTGTTTAAAATTACATGCTGTATCTGAATCATGAAAATGTAATTTAACCTGAGTGTCCCTTTAACTTTTCTTATCAGTGGTCCAAGATTGACCGTTATTGCCATTTGAGACTCTCCCCAGTGTCATATCTCCTTATCTGAGTACAAGAGTGACCCTGATCAGTTTGGGAGGTATTCCAACCCTGTTTAAAATGAGATATCATACTACTATGTTCATTTATATTTCTATTGTTGTACGATTTAGATTGTTTGCTGATATGAAAGAATAAATAGAAAATGTATATCTGAGAATTTTATCACAATATTTCAATCCAAGCAGCTTTATCAGGTGCTATCTAGGCTAGCTAGTTGCTTACAATTAGAATTGCTAACAGTTATCCCAAAAGGCTTCTGACATATTAGTTTACAGAAGCTATATATATATATATATGTGTACCTATTGCATGTGTAAGCTTACAAAACCACTGTTTAGTATAATAGATATAGTATTAAATCAATGTTCGCACACTTCCCTTTCAGTCGTTTGCTGCCAGCCCCAATTCTTTCAAACCGTATAAAGTAGACAATTTTGCAGTAGAATTGGCGGTGCTGTGTCACTTTAAGGGATTCAAGCTGTCCACGTCCTTTCTGAGCGAGAATCTTTCAGCCCTTTCCACCACCAAGACAAAAGTATACAATAGTGCAGCAACTTTAAAACAATTCTGGTGGCGCAAATTAGAGCATACTTACGGGATTTCAATGAAAATAAAGCCTTTATTTAAAATCATCCTCAGGACATCATCAGGTACAGCTTCAAAAATTTATTAAGAACAAAGCTCAACGTTTCAGCTATTAAAAAAGCATTTTTCAAGAGCAAAAATGTAAAAACTGTTGTAAACAAGCTGTTTAGTTGCTTAGCTCCCACTAAAAATAATAATATAATAGATAAACCCTTTATTATCCATTCCCCAGTTTTTCATAGCCAATAATACCAGTTTTGCATAACTGAATAATACACTTTTTTACCTCTGTGATTACCTTGTATCTAAGCCTCTGTAGACTGCCCCCTTATTTCAGTTCTTTTGACAGACTTGCATTTTAGCCAATCAGTGGCTTCTCATAAGTAACTCAGTGGGCATGAGAACAATGTTATCTATAGGGCACACATTAACTAACACCATCTAGCTGTGAAAAACTGTCATTCAGATAAAAGGCGGCCTTCAAGGGCTTAGAAATTAGCATATGAGTCTACCTAAGTTTAGTTTACAACTAAGAATACCAAGAGAACAAAGCAAAGTTGATGATAAAAGTTAATTGGAAAGTTGTTTAAAATTACATGCCCTATCTGAATCATAAAGGTTTAATTTTGATTAGATTACCCCTTTAACTGTGAGCTAGCTGGTGTTTGGTGACAACACACACATCTCTTGTCATTGGCCAACCACATACGCTCAGCACTGATTAACCTAATGAACAGAGGGCCCTGGTGCAAGAGTTTTTTGGGTCCCCCATATACTGTTTGACAACTGTCCTCAGAACCAAGAACAAAGAAAGCTAAACAATGGAAATATGCACAGTAAGCGCAAACAAAATCCAGGGGTATATAAAATAACACTGATACTCCGTAACCTAGAAATCCATATTGTGTATAATCTTTATTTCTTAGTTACTCATAAATCTATCAGTCTAAGCAAGACTAAAGAAAAATGGGAGCCAATATTATAGTCACACAAACATGTTAAATCAAATTATATTGATATCATAAAGAAGTATTTTTATGCTAGCACAGGTCCCCATCTAATCCCAGGCCAGGATGGTTAATATGAGTACCAATTTATGACCTTTTGGCTTTTTAAAGCAACTGATATAAGGCAATGCTTCTTTAAGGTTCATTTAGATAATATTTGTTATAATATAGTTTTGCCACTAGGTGTCACTACATTATTAAATAGGTTCCTCAATTAATAGGATTCTCTGCATTTTGAGATACATTCTGTACATTACACTTACAATTTTCATAATATCATTAAGTAGGGTTTATACTTGCAACCTACTATGAATGTAGCTGTATATTCTTCTCTATTATTTTATTGTTATGACTGGGACTTTGGAGATTTGGAGAAAGCACACACAGACTGTATGTGCTTTATCCAAAGTCCCAGTCATAACAACAAAATATTAAAGAAGAATATACAGCTACATGCATAGTAGGTTGTAAGTGAAAACCTTATTTAGTGATACAGCCTGCTACTTACTGTGTATGGTACTCCTTTGAATGGATATGTGAAATGGATCTCTATTATTATTTTGCTATATTTTACAAAGATATACATACATTTGTCAATTACAATAAACATTTTTTAGTTTAAGGGATTAAAGCCTACCAGATTGTTTCCAACAGAAGAGGAATGAAAGGTAGTGAAGTCTCCTGCAATGGAGTTAAGGGCCTGAGCATGACAGGGTAGTGAAAATCCCAGGGTAGTAGGGGAGGTTCCAAACTTACCAGGTTATAAGGAAGATTCTGGAATATTCCTGCCTCTTCTGCCTGGGATTTTCAAGGTGAAAGTTTCCTGTGATCAACTTTGCAGTCATGTCCAGATCCAAGAGGACTTCGACGTTGCCACAGCGATTTAGGGAGGCTGCAGGAGTGATCACATGCAGCACAGCACCTGGAAGACAGGAGGAAGAGATTGAGGATGTGATCCCACCAACACCTCACAAAAACAGGCCTGTATCCTCAGTCCTGGGCCCTAGGCCCACTACTTCTACTACGGTGCTACCCAGTATAATACCCCCTGCCACCCCACTTACTGCTCCCCCAGCTATTGCTGGGCCCTCTGAGGCAGCTGCTGAGAGGGTTCCTGCAGCGGAGGGCACAGCAGGGGGAGTACTAGCACCCAGTCTGTCGCAGGCCTTGGAGGCCGGTTTGGGGGCTCTGACTGCCTCCGGTATGACACCGAGGCCGCAGCGGCTGTAGTAGGCCTGTTCAAGGCCTTAACGGCTGCGGTACTCCCGGCGGTGGCCTTAAAAGCTCTTAGTAATCCGGCCCCAGGGCCACTTACACAGGGGCCCAGCATTCAATTGGTGGCTCAGGGGGGCCCTGCGGCGGCTGGGCCTAGCTCCGCGAGCAGTCCGGCGCCGCATGCATTGGTGGTTCAGTCGGCGTCACTTACTGTAGGCCCTGGCTCCAAGCGCGGCCTACCGCGCGCAACGCCCGCATCCGGTCCGGCACCTCCAACGTCTGTAGCGTGTGACGTCACTTCCGGGAGTGACGCGCACAGGCCAGGAGGGTCCGGTTCGGTTGCGGAGCATGAGAGGCCGAAGAAGAGACCGGGTAGAGTGCTGACTGGAGGTGAGTGGGGAGTGCCTGGGCTGGCTGGCTCCGCTGTGCAACGCTCTGCGAAAAGCTTGAGAGGCACAAGAGTGGCATGGATGAGCAGAGGTCGTACCATGGTTAGAGGGGGCTTCAGAGGGGATAGGTCAGTCAGCAAAAGGGGTGTTAACATGCGAGGGACCCGTAATGTGCATCAGACTCAAGGGGGCATAATAGCACCAAGGGCACAGATTGCAAATGTGAGTGACGTGGCGATACAGAGTGTGCAGGCAGAGCATAGTATGAACATGAGTAGTGTGAATGCACCCATGGGGGAGATTACTGGTGGTTTGGGGGACGTTAGTGGTGTGGTTGGTGCAGTGCCACAGAGGGTATCTACCCCTGTCGCTGGACACAGTGGGGATGCTGCACTGGTCAGCCTAGGTACTCCCCTCTCCTTTCTCTCCCCATTGCAGGGCTCGGGACCGGCTTCTTCACCAGCAGGGATGGCCAGTGCAGTGGAGCAAGCAGTGGATCGGCAAGCTGGAGAAGGACCCTCAGGAGCGGTGGCAGCGACTTCTGGGACCGGTGAGAACCAATTTTCTTTGTTGCAACATACACTAAGCGCGGGCTCTAGCTCAGAATCAGATTCATATAGTGGTAGGAAGCTGGGTCTGAACAGTAAGGGGCACAGGCGCATGTTCAGGATGCTTAAGCTGCTAGTAGCAGAGAGAGCTCAGAATAGGAGCGTAGGCATACTGGAGCAGTCACAGGTGGCGGCAGGCCAGGGCACGAGTATAGCTGGAGCAATTTCCCCCGCGGTGGCAGCGGCCGCGGGGGTGCAGCAAGGGAGCGTGGTTAGGGCCAGGCAGGTGGCCTTACAGGGGGACTCTTACCCCTGTAAAATCCACTGCCTTCTTGCTCACCTTAAATCCAAGACAGTTCAAAAGATTAGAGATCACAAATATGTGAATATTTTTGAACTGTCTTTGGAGGCACAAAGGGACAAGGAGTGGAGTGAGGATGGGACGGGCCCCAAAAAATTTCAGCGACCGGACACATTTGACGAGTGGAGGCGCTGCTTCCGCGTGTTCTCGTCATGCTACATTGAGCAGAGGCCGGAGGCGTCTGGGGACGTCATAAAATACGCGGAGATCATTGAGCAAATCTACAATAGATTTGGCGAAGGAGTATGGCGGACTTACGATAGTGAGTTCCGCCATTAAATGGTGGGCAATCTGGTCCTTAACTTTGGGGTTAAGGATCTGGATTTATGGTCCTTGCTCACTCCCGACAAGGTCGGCAGCGTGGCCAGCCGCCTGGGGGCGCAAAGAAGCCAGACCGTTGTCAAGCGCCGCGGTAGGGAATGCTGGCGTTTCAACGAAAAGCAATGCGACAAAGGGGCATCCTGCTCCTTTCGCCACGCATGCATGTATTGTGGCGGCCCACACCCAGGCTGCAATTGCCCCAAAAGGCGCGAGGGGGGTGGCGGCCGTGGAGCAAAAGGGGGGGGGCTGGACCTAAGGGCACCAACCCCCCTGAGGCTGGATGCCATTAGGCGTTGGCTGGCGGCCTACCCTGACAGGGAGGCCGCTGCCCTTCTGATAGAGGGGATATCGGAGGGTTTCAGAATCCCTACACAGGGCACAGTTGTGGGCTCGGCTTCTCATTGGAACCTGAAATCCGTGTATGAGATGCCGAATGAGGTCCGTAAGAAGCTCGATAAGGAGCTCTCTCTAGGAAGGTTTGCTGGACCATTTGAGGCACCACCAATACGGGGATTGGTCATATCACCGCTGGGGGTGGTTCCCAAAAAGGACCCTGTGAAATTTTGCCTCATCCAGCACCTATCATACCCAAAGGGCGGGTCCGTGAACGATGCTATTGACCCGGTGATCAGCTTGGTGTCTTACCAGTCGTTCGACCAGGCCCTGGAGCTCGTCAGAGCGGCTGGACCGGCCGCTCTGATGGCCAAATTGGACATTGAGTCCGCCTTCCGCTTGCTGCCAATACATCCCACTTCTTTCAGGTTAATGGGGTGCAAGTTCGAAGGTTATTACTACGTCGACAAATGTTTGCCCATGGGCTGTTCAGTGTCGTGTGCATACTTTGAGGTGTTCAGTACGTTCCTCCACTGGGCGATTGCGACGGCAGTGCGCATGGGGGCGATAGCGCACTATCTTGACAACTTCCTGCTGGTTGGCAGTGCCGACACGCAGGAATGTGCCCA
Organism: Bombina bombina; assembly: GCF_027579735.1. Lineage (NCBI taxonomy): Eukaryota > Metazoa > Chordata > Amphibia > Anura > Bombinatoridae > Bombina > Bombina bombina. The sequence goes on along the minus strand of NC_069508.1, from coordinate 113,831,408 downwards.
ACTTATGATAGTAATGCGCAGATTGATGGCGGAATTTGGAGTGCCGTAGGCGGAAGACAGGACCCAAGGGCCTTGCACGAGGCTCACTTTCTTGGGGATTGAAATCGACACTGCTGAAAGGCTCTGTCGTCTCCCTGTGGACAAGGTGGGCGCCATGCTTGCGTCAGTACGTAAGGCGATGGCGGCACCGTCCATGCATTTAAAGGAGCTACAATCGTTGCTAGGCCTCCTCAACTTTGCATGCAAGGTGATACCTATGGGTCGCGCATTCAACAGGAGGATGGAGGCCAAGTTGGCCGGTCCTCTACGGGCCCGAGTCATAAAGGTGTCCGAGGAGATGAGGGAGGACCTCCGTGTTTGGGAGAGTTTCCTCACAGACTTTAACGGGACCTTGCTGTGGAGGGCGCCGAGGGCATCAAGCCAGGCAGCTCACCTCTTCACGGACGCACCCAGAGCATATGGCTACAGGGCTTACCTCGAAGGTTGGTGGAGCGCGGAACCATGGCCAGAGGCATGGGCACAGGCAGGGATGACTAGAAACCTGACACTGTTGGAACTCTTTCCAATCGTGGTGGCTATTGAATTGTGGGGTCGGGTTCTAAAAGACAGGTTCATTGTGTTCTGGACGGATAATGCTAGTGTCGTCTTCGCTATTAACAGGCTATCTGCGTCGTCACCGGTGGTCGTATGATATATTCGTCACCTGGTGCTTCGTTGCTTGCAGCATAATATTCAGTTTGAGGAATAACACCTTGGTGGACGCTCTGTCGATGTTCCAGTGGGAGCAGTTCCGCAGGTTGGCGCCAAATGCTGAGGCACAAGGCTTACCCTGCCCTCCTATTTGGCAGGTGGCGGGGATTGGGATTCCATCCGGCAGTTAGTGCAGGCTTCGTTGGCCCCAAGCACTTGGAGAGCTTACGCACAGCATTGGGGTGAGTGGATAGAATATTGCTCGGCGCACGGCGTTAGCTTGCAAGAAGTCCCTAGGGAATTGTTTCTCGGTTGGCTGGCCAGGTGGCAGCGACGTGGGACGTCTAAAGGGGCGATATCCATGAAAATTGCGGCCGTATCCTTTTTCTGCAACCTGTTGGAGTATCCCAACGTGACAAGAAGCTTCTTGGTACGGCAGGTAGTGAAAGGATGGGGCAGGCTGGAAGGGCAGTTGCGGGATGCGAGAGAGCCAATAACCGCACACCGTCTGCTTAGGCTTATCGGGCGTTGGACTCAGTGTGCAGGAACGCCTACGAGAAAGCTTTGTTTGAATGCACTTTTACGGTTGCTTTCTTTGCAGCACTCAGACCCGGGGAGTTAGTCTCGGCTTCTAAGCGGGCGGTGGGGTCTGGGATCCAGATGACCCACGTTAAATGGGCAGGGGATAACATGATACTGTTCATCCCTCATTCTAAGACAGACCAGGACAGGAGAGGGGCATGGGTAACCCTCGCCCCCTCTGGGTCGGAGGCATGCCCGGTGTGGGCGGCCAAGGCCTACATAGCGCTTCGAAGGCTGGATAAGCCGCAGTTCTTGGTGCATGCGGATGGGTCTAACCTGTCCAGGTATCAGTTCACCGCGGTATTGAAAAATGCGGTGATTGCGGCTGGCTTGGAGGATTGTAGGATTACCCCTCATTCCTTTCATATAGGGGCAGCGACAAGCGCGGCCGCGTTGGGATGGGAGGCGCAGAGTATTCAGAGACTAGGGAGATGGAGGTCAAATTGCTACCGGAGATACGTGCGTCCTCCTACTGAGGCTTAGGCGTTGCTGGTGGGGCAGAGCGCAAGCTAAGCGTAGCCCAGCTGATTTGGGTGTTGCACTTCTAAAATTACTGTTATCCGTTTTAGGTTTAATGGGGGCCCCTACCCGCATTTGGATCGTGGGGCACTCCTACGTTCATTGGGCGGCCCTACGGGCACACTCCCATCCCGACGGGCAGCAACTGGGGATTGCAGTGTCAAAGGCTTCTGTCAGATGGTTGGGGCACAGAGGCTTACAGTGGAGTGGTTTGCCTCCCCTCCTTCAAGATGCCAGGCACAGATGGGGCCAGCCTCACATCATAATTTTGCATATGGGGGGCAATGACCTTGGTTGCGCACCGGCTTTGGACCTCAAACATTATGAGGTCTGATGTCCGGTGGATCTGCGCGACATTCCCGGGGGTGAAGTTGGCTTGGTCAAACATCATCCCTAGGTTGTGTTGGCGATATTTTCCCACCCCAAAGACAGCGTATAGGGTAAGAAAGAAGGTCAACAGGGAGCTGGGTAGAGCGGTGGTAGCAGCGGGAGGATTTGTGGTCCGCCATGATCAGATTTCGGCTTATAAAAAACAGCTGTATTGCCCTGACGGTGTCCATCTGTCTGACGAGGGGTTACTCATCTTCATGGCGGACCTCAAAGGATCCTTGGTTACCCATATTTGATTTGTGGCGGCAAGAGTCTGTTTTTTCAGAAATCCTGTCTCTTGTGGTGGGAGGTCATGGCCTCTTTAAACATCTGAGGGCAGAGTCCGTAGGGGTGACAGTAGGGCTAATGGGCGGGGGAGATGTCCTCAGGTCATGACCTGGGGGCCCCCGCCCCGCGGGTCTGCTGGCTGAAGATCCCTTAGGGCGTCTGCGCCTCCTAGAACGAATGGGGGTGGAGCCACGTTTTGCACCCCCCTTGGTGAATTTTTCCCAATTCCAGAACATCTTGGCCGCGACCTCTGATCATATGTTATATATATATATATATATATATATATATATATATATATATATATATATATATATATATATATATATATATTAGTATTAAGCCTCGAATGCCGCCACAGGTCAAAAGTTCAGTTACGACTTCCGTTGAAGTCAAGTTATTTATTTAGGTTAAATAAATGTGACCATTGCATATGGTCTTAAATCCCAGCTCTCTGTTGTCCGTGTATTTATTTCTATTATAGTAATGTTAAGTAGTTAAGTTTCCTTTAAGGGGGTTGTAACGACCGAAGTTCAGCATCAGCCCTTAGAGGAATGAAAGGTAGTGAAGTCTCCTGTAATGGAGTTAAGGGCCTGAGCATGACAGGGTAGTGAAAATCCCAGGGTAGTGTAAGTAGCAACAATGTTGCAAGGTTAGGGGAGGTTCCAAACTTACCAGGTTATAAGGAAGATTCTGGAATATTCCTGCCTCTTCTGCCTGTGATTTTCAAGGTGAAAGTTTCCCACCCACCCAACCCCCGAGTTGTGGTTGATATTAGTATGAGTAGTGGCGTCATTCAGGCAAGATGGCTTCCGGATGGTTGCTGGTTTATTGGCAGGGCTAAGGCAGGGATAGGGTTAGTTGGCCTAATCAACGTAAGCCCTTAGCGGTAACTTTAGCCACTTCCTGGTTGTTATTGCTGCAAGGCTTTGTTCCACCAGTGCCTTATAGGCTGAAGCAAAAAGGCAATACATTTGATCTCCTAGGGGCGGGAGGTCGTGGCCTCTTTAAACATCTGAGGGCAGAGTCCGTAGGGGTGACAGTCGGGCTAATGGGCGGGGGAGATGTCCTCAGGTCGTGACCTGGGGGCCCCCGCCCCGGGGGTCTGCTGGCTGAAGATCCCTTAGGGCGTCTGCGCCTCCTAGAACGAATGGGGTGGAGCCACGTTTTGCGCCCCCCCCTTGGTGAATTTTTCCCAATTCCAGAACATCTTGGCCGTGACCTCTGGTCATATGGAGTTGTTATTTATATATATATATATATATATATATATATATATATATATATATATATATATATATATATATATATATATATATATATATATATATATATATATATATTAGTATTAGGCCTCGAATGCCGCCACAGGTCAAAAGTTCAGTTACGACTTCCGTTGAAGTCAAGTTATTTATTTAGGTTAAATAAATGTGACCATTGCATATGGTCTTAAATCCCAGCTCTCTGTTGTCCGTGTGTTTATTTCTATTATAGTAATGTTAAGTAGTTAAGTTTCCTTTAAGGGGGTTGTAACGACCGAAGTTCAGCATCAGCCCTTAGTGACCATCTAACCCAAACCAGCACCAACCTTAAATAACCACAAGACAACTTCTCCATGCACCGAAGGAAACAATCCTTCCGCCCCAAGAGATAGCATCAATAATATCACTTTCCGCTATCTCCCTAACCTGACTTACAGGAAGGGAGCAAGAGCATTCCCAATATCAGCTAGGAAATTATCTAAACCTACATCTATCAAATGCACACAATCAGGTCAATAAAGCTCCCACTTGTCAGCTGCAATGGCTTCATTTATGGGCACGTGATAAATAACCAGCAATTACAAGTGGCTGGTTATTGCTATGGTAGCTATTAGTGCTCAAACTATTTACCAGAGGTCAGACCTCTGGTTAATTTTTAACATGTCCCCCAATTGCCCCAAAAATAAAGTGTGTACTGCCTTTAATAAAATATAAAAATGTAGCATCCTTTTTTGCTCTTAAATTATTCCCTACAAGATTAATAACAATAATGTGAGGTTAACCCCAGAGCCTATGTGCTTCCTCTAGGACACCCTGCAATTAATGCCAAAACATTTCTCTATTCCCCAACCAACTAACGGACACTCTGAAGCTAGGAAAACTCAAATTCTGACCCCCTCCCCCCCAGGGAGAACTAAGGCCCTAATTGAGGCCTAGTGAATGAAGGAGTGCCCAACCACAGACAAAAGAATACCCGTTCAGCAAACAACTGTGCCATTCCCAACCAACAATTGGACAGAAAAGCAAACAGGAATGCACATATAACTTATAACAATTAGAACACCAGTGCCCCATACGCTGAATGTTGTCAGAGGAACCGTGAAAAGCAGCTTCCATAGCCGTACCAATTCAAAAGGAATGTGGCAGAATTTTTGATGCCTTAACCCTGCCTTCGTAGCTACATGCACTAGTATTTTATGAAACTGGAAAATGGAGATCTGTTTCCATGAATAAAGAATTGGCCTGCAAAGTTGTTACAGGGTAGCAACCACTTCCATAATGCAGAGGAATAGTGAGCCATATCCCTTTAGCCTCCTGGTCTATTCTAGAACATGGGATAAAAAGCAAAACAGACAATGAATAGACTAATATTTTGCAACTGAACACCCTTACCTAAATGAGTTTTAGATTGGATAACAGGTTTGCTGATCCTCTGTGCTCATGAAAAAGCTAAAATAAAGGCAGTCTTGCAGAGTAAGGCCTCATAAGGGGAGGAGCATACCGCTCAAGCCGGTCCAGGATGATAGGTTTGTGGATATTATCCAGTGGCGTCACTAGGCTTGATGTCAACCGGTGCGGAAACTCATGGTGTCACCGCCCCCCCATGGTAATTAATTATATATATATATATATATATATATATATATATACAAAACACGGAAGGGAACTGCACTCTCATACCGGACCGGGTACACATCCCATGACCCTGCAACATGCTCAGCCCTGGGTGCCACTGGCACTCACAGGAAGCTGTGCTGTCCCCAGAGCCACAAGCAGTTAACCCCAGACAGGTCTGGGTGCAAGAACCATAGGGAAAATTACAAAACAAATTAATACAACACACAGAGAAAACCCAGCACTCACTTACAAGCTCTCAGCTAAGATTTAAAAGCAAAAATGGAAAGGTTAGTCACCGCATCTGGCCAAATGGGACAAGCTCAGGTACCACATCAAGGTCCTCTCCAATACCTGAGACCCTAAAACAGCCACACAATGCAAGCTTTCAAATCCAAACAAACTGAAAACAAGGGAAGGGTGCACAGGAATATGTAACCACCCTAGACATATACAAAACACGGAAGGGAACTGCACTCTCATACCGGACCAGGTACACATCCCATGACCCTGCAACATGCTCAGCCCTGGGTGCCACTGGCACTCACAGGAAGCTGTGCTGTCCCCAGAGCCACAAGCAGTTAACCCCAGACAGGTCTGGGTGCAAGAACCATAGGGAAAATTACAAAACAAATTAATACAACACACAGAGAAAACCCAGCACTCACTTACAAGCTCTCAGCTAAGATTTAAAAGCAAAAATGGAAAGGTTAGTCACCGCATCTGGCCAAATGGGACAAGCTCAGGTACCACGTCAAGGTCCTCTCCAATACCTGAGACCCTAAAACAGCCACACAATGCAAGCTTTCAAATCCAAACAAACTGAAAACAAGGGAAGGGTGCACAGGAATATGTAACCACCCTAGACATATACAAAACACGGAAGGGAACTGCACTCTCATACCGGACCGGGTACACATCCCATGACCCTGCAACATGCTCAGCCCTGGGTGCCACTGGCACTCACAGGAAGCTGTGCTGTCCCCAGAGCCACAAGCAGTTAACCCCAGACAGGTCTGGGTGCAAGAACCATAGGGAAAATTACAAAACAAATTAATACAACACACAGAGAAAACCAAGCACTCACTTACAAGCTCTCAGCTAAGATTTAAAAGCAAAAATGGAAAGGTTAGTCACCGCATCTGGCCAAATGGGACAAGCTCAGGTACCACGTCAAGGTCCTCTCCAATACCTGAGACCCTAAAACAGCCACACAATGCAAGCTTTCAAATCCAAACAAACTGAAAACAAGGGAAGGGTGCACAGGAATATGTAACCACCCTAGACATATACAAAACACGGAAGGGAACTGCACTCTCATACCGGACCGGGTACACATCCCATGACCCTGCAACATGCTCAGCCCTGGGTGCCACTGGCACTCACAGGAAGCTGTGCTGTCCCCAGAGCCACAAGCAGTTAACCCCAGACAGGTCTGGGTGCAAGAACCATAGGGAAAATTACAAAACAAATTAATACAACACACAGAGAAAACCCAGCACTCACTTACAAGCTCTCAGCTAAGATTTAAAAGCAAAAATGGAAAGGTTAGTCACCGCATCTGGCCAAATGGGACAAGCTCAGGTACCACGTCAAGGTCCTCTCCAATACCTGAGACCCTAAAACAGCCACACAATGCAAGCTTTCAAATCCAAACAAACTGAAAACAAGGGAAGGGTGCACAGGAATATGTAACCACCCTAGACATATACAAAACACGGAAGGGAACTGCACTCTCATACCGGACCGGGTACACATACCATGACCCTGCAACATGCTCAGCCCTGGGTGCCACTGGCACTCACAGGAAGCTGTGCTGTCCCCAGAGCCACAAGCAGTTAACCCCAGACAGGTCTGGGTGCAAGAACCATAGGGAAAATTACAAAACAAATTAATACAACACACAGAGAAAACCCAGCACTCAGATGCGGTGACTAACCTTTCCATTTTTGCTTTTAAATCTTAGCTGAGAGCTTGTAAGTGAGTGCTGGGTTTTCTCTGTGTGTTGTATTAATTTGTTTTGTAATTTTCCCTATGGTTCTTGCACCCAGACCTGTCTGGGGTTAACTGCTTGTGGCTCTGGGGACAGCACAGCTTCCTGTGAGTGCCAGTGGCACCCAGGGCTGAGCATGTTGCAGGGTCATGGGATGTGTACCCGGTCCGGTATGAGAGTGCAGTTCCCTTCCGTGTTTTGTATATGTCTAGGGTGGTTACATATTCCTGTGCACCCTTCCCTTGTTTTCAGTTTGTTTGGATTTGAAAGCTTGCATTGTGTGGCTGTTTTAGGGTCTCAGGTATTGGAGAGGACCTTGACGTGGTACCTGAGCTTGTCCCATTTGGCCAGATGCGGTGACTAACCTTTCCATTTTTGCTTTTAAATCTTAGCTGAGAGCTTGTAAGTGAGTGCTGGGTTTTCTCTGTGTGTTGTATTAATTTGTTTTGTAATTTTCCCTATGGTTCTTGCACCCAGACCTGTCTGGGGTTAACTGCTTGTGGCTCTGGGGACAGCACAGCTTCCTGTGAGTGCCAGTGGCACCCAGGGCTGAGCATGTTGCAGGGTCATGGGATGTGTACCCGGTCCGGTATGAGAGTGCAGTTCCCTTCCGTGTTTTGTATATGTCTAGGGTGGTTACATATTCCTGTGCACCCTTCCCTTGTTTTCAGTTTGTTTGGATTTGAAAGCTTGCATTGTGTGGCTGTTTTAGGGTCTCAGGTATTGGAGAGGACCTTGACGTGGTACCTGAGCTTGTCCCATTTGGCCAGATGCGGTGACTAACCTTTCCATTTTTGCTTTTAAATCTTAGCTGAGAGCTTGTAAGTGAGTGCTGGGTTTTCTCTGTGTGTTGTATTAATTTGTTTTGTAATTTTCCCTATGGTTCTTGCACCCAGACCTGTCTGGGGTTAACTGCTTGTGGCTCTGGGGACAGCACAGCTTCCTGTGAGTGCCAGTGGCACCCAGGGCTGAGCATGTTGCAGGGTCATGGGATGTGTACCCGGTCCGGTATGAGAGTGCAGTTCCCATCCGTGTTTTGTATATGTCTAGGGTGGTTACATATTCCTGTGCACCCTTCCCTTGTTTTCAGTTTGTTTGGATTTGAAAGCTTGCATTGTGTGGCTGTTTTAGGGTCTCAGGTATTGGAGAGGACCTTGACGTGGTACCTGAGCTTGTCCCATTTGGCCAGATGCGGTGACTAACCTTTCCATTTTTGCTTTTAAATCTTAGCTGAGAGCTTGTAAGTGAGTGCTGGGTTTTCTCTGTGTGTTGTATTAATTTGTTTTGTAATTTTCCCTATGGTTCTTGCACCCAGACCTGTCTGGGGTTAACTGCTTGTGGCTCTGGGGACAGCACAGCTTCCTGTGAGTGCCAGTGGCACCCAGGGCTGAGCATGTTGCAGGGTCATGGGATGTGTACCCGGTCCGGTATGAGAGTGCAGTTCCCTTCCGTGTTTTGTATATGTCTAGGGTGGTTACATATTCCTGTGCACCCTTCCCTTGTTTTCAGTTTGTTTGGATTTGAAAGCTTGCATTGTGTGGCTGTTTTAGGGTCTCAGGTATTGGAGAGGACCTTGACGTGGTACCTGAGCTTGTCCCATTTGGCCAGATGCGGTGACTAACCTTTTCATTTTTGCTTTTAAATCTTAGCTGAGAGCTTGTAAGTGAGTGCTGGGTTTTCTCTGTGTGTTGTATTAATTTGTTTTGTAATTTTCCCTATGGTTCTTGCACCCAGACCTGTCTGGGGTTAACTGCTTGTGGCTCTGGGGACAGCACAGCTTCCTGTGAGTGCCAGTGGCACCCAGGGCTGAGCATGTTGCAGGGTCATGGGATGTGTACCCGGTCCGGTATGAGAGTGCAGTTCCCTTCAGTGTTTTGTATATGTCTAGGGTGGTTACATATTCCTGTGCACCCTTCCCTTGTTTTCAGTTTGTTTGGATTTGAAAGCTTGCATTGTGTGGCTGTTTTAGGGTCTCAGGTATTGGAGAGGACTTTGACGTGGTACCTGAGCTTGTCCCATTTGGCCAGATGCGGTGACTAACCTTTCCATTTTTGCTTTTAAATCTTAGCTGAGAGCTTGTGAGTGCTGGGTTTTCTCTGTGTGTTGTATTAATTTGTTTTGTAATTTTCCCTATGGTTCTTGCACCCAGACCTGTCTGGGGTTAACTGCTTGTGGCTCTGGGGACAGCACAGCTTCCTGTGAGTGCCAGTGGCACCCAGGGCTGAGCATGTTGCAGGGTCATAGGATGTGTACCCGGTCCGGTATGAGAGTGTAGTTCCCTTCCGTGTTTTGTATATGTCTAGGGTGGTTACATATTCCTGTGCACCCTTCCCTTGTTTTCAGTTTGTTTGGATTTGAAAGCTTGCATTGTGTGGCTGTTTTAGGGTCTCAGGTATTGGAGAGGACCTTGACGTGGTACCTGAGCTTGTCCCATTTGGCCAGATGCGGTGACTAACCTTTCCATTTTTGCTTTTAAATCTTAGCTGAGAGCTTGTAGGTGAGTGCTGGGTTTTCTCTGTGTGTTGTATTAATTTGTTTTGTAATTTTCCCTATGGTTCTTGCACCCAGACCTGTCTGGGGTTAACTGCTTGTGGCTCTGGGGACAGCACAGCTTCCTGTGAGTGCCAGTGGCACCCAGGGCTGAGCATGTTGCAGGGTCATGGGATGTGTACCCGGTCCGGTATGAGAGTGCAGTTCCCTTCCGTGTTTTGTATATGTCTAGGGTGGTTACATATTCCTGTGCACCCTTCCCTTGTTTTCAGTTTGTTTGGATTTGAAAGCTTGCATTGTGTGGCTGTTTTAGGGTCTCAGGTATTGGAGAGGACCTTGACGTGGTACCTGAGCTTGTCCCATTTGGCCAGATGCGGTGACTAACCTTTCCATTTTTGCTTTTAAATCTTAGCTGAGAGCTTGTAAGTGAGTGCTGGGTTTTCTCTGTGTGTTGTATTAATTTGTTTTGTAATTTTCCCTATGGTTCTTGCACCCAGACCTGTCTGGGGTTAACTGCTTGTGGCTCTGGGGACAGCACAGCTTCCTGTGAGTGCCAGTGGCACCCAGGGCTGAGCATGTTGCAGGGTCATGGGATGTGTACCCGGTCCGGTATGAGAGTGCAGTTCCCTTCCGTGTTTTGTATATGTCTAGGGTGGTTACATATTCCTGTGCACCCTTCCCTTGTTTTCAGTTTGTTTGGATTTGAAAGCTTGCATTGTGTGGCTGTTTTAGGGTCTCAGGTATTGGAGAGGACCTTGACGTGGTACCTGAGCTTGTCCCATTTGGCCAGATGCGGTGACTAACCTTTCCATTTTTGCTTTTAAATCTTAGCTGAGAGCTTGTAAGTGAGTGCTGGGTTTTCTCTGTGTGTTGTATTAATTTGTTTTGTAATTTTCCCTATGGTTCTTGCACCCAGACCTGTCTGGGGTTAACTGCTTGTGGCTCTGGGGACAGCACAGCTTCCTGTGAGTGCCAGTGGCACCCAGGGCTGAGCATGTTGCAGGGTCATGGGTTGTGTATCCGGTCCGGTATGAGAGTGCAGTTCCCTTCCGTGTTTTGTATATGTCTAGGGTGGTTACATATTCATGTGCACCCTTCCCTTGTTTTCAGTTTGTTTGGATTTGAAAGCTTGCATTGTGTGGCTGTTTTAGGGTCTCAGGTATTGGAAAGGACCTTGACGTGGTACTTGAGCTTGTCCCATTTGGCCAGATGCGGTGACTAACCTTTCCATTTTTGCTTTTAAATCTTAGCTGAGAGCTTGTAAGTGAGTGCTGGGTTTTCTCTGTGTGTTGTATTAATTTGTTTTGTAATTTTCCCTATGGTTCTTGCACCCAGACCTGTCTGGGGTTAACTGCTTGTGGCTCTGGGGACAGCACAGCTTCCTGTGAGTGCCAGTGGCACCCAGGGCTGAGCATGTTGCAGGGTCAAGGGTTGTGTATCCGGTCCGGTATGAGAGTGCAGTTCCCTTCCGTGTTTTGTATATGTCTAGGGTGGTTACATATTCATGTGCACCCTTCCCTTGTTTTCAGTTTGTTTGGATTTGAAAGCTTGCATTGTGTGGCTGTTTTAGGGTCTCAGGTATTGGAAAGGACCTTGACGTGGTACCTGAGCTTGTCCCATTTGGCCAGATGCGGTGACTAACCTTTCCATTTTTGCTTTTAAATCTTAGCTGAGAGCTTGTAAGTGAGTGCTGGGTTTTCTCTGTGTGTTGTATTAATTTGTTTTGTAATTTTCCCTATGGTTCTTGCACCCAGACCTGTCTGGGGTTAACTGCTTGTGGCTCTGGGGAAAGCACAGCTTCCTGTGAGTGCCAGTGGCACCCAGGGCTGAGCATGTTGCAGGGTCATGGGATGTGTACCCGGTCCGGTATGAGAGTGCAGTTCCCTTCCGTGTTTTGTATATGTCTAGGGTGGTTACATATTCCTGTGCACCCTTCCCTTGTTTTCAGTTTGTTTGGATTTGAAAGCTTGCATTGTGTGGCTGTTTTAGGGTCTCAGGTATTGGAGAGGACCTTGACGTGGTACCTGAGCTTGTCCCATTTGGCCAGATGCGGTGACTAACCTTTCCATTTTTGCTTTTAAATCTTAGCTGAGTGCTTGTAAGTGAGTGCTGGGTTTTCTCTGTGTGTTGTATTAATTTGTTTTGTAATTTTCCCTATGGTTCTTGCACCCAGACCTGTCTGGGGTTAACTGCTTGTGGCTCTGGGGACAGCACAGCTTCCTGTGAGTGCCAGTGGCACCCAGGGCTGAGCATGTTGCAGGGTCATGGGATGTGTACCCGGTCCGGTATGAAAGTGCAGTTCCCTTCCGTGTTTTGTATATGTCTAGGGTGGTTACATATTCCTGTGCACCCTTCCCTTGTTTTCAGTTTGTTTGGATTTGAAAGCTTGCATTGTGTGGCTGTTTTAGGGTCTCAGGTATTGGAGAGGACCTTGACGTGGTACCTGAGCTTGTCCCATTTGGCCAGATGCGGTGACTAACCTTTCCATTTTTGCTTTTAAATCTTAGCTGAGAGCTTGTAAGTGAGTGCTGGGTTTTCTCTGTGTGTTGTATTAATTTGTTTTGTAATTTTCCCTATGGTTCTTGCACCCAGACCTGTCTGGGGTTAACTGCTTGTGGCTCTGGGGACAGCACAGCTTCCTGTGAGTGCCAGTGGCACCCAGGGGCTGAGCATGTTGCAGGGTCATGGGATGTGTACCCGGTCCGGTATGAGAGTGCAGTTCCCTTCCGTGTTTTGTATATGTCTAGGGTGGTTACATATTCCTGTGCACCCTTCCCTTGTTTTCAGTTTGTTTTGATTTGAAAGCTTGCATTGTGTGGCTGTTTTAGGGTCTCAGGTATTGGAGAGGACCTTGACGTGGTACCTGAGCTTGTCCCATTTGGCCAGATGCGGTGACTAACCTTTCCATTTTTGCTTTTAAATCTTAGCTGAGAGCTTGTAAGTGAGTGCTGGGTTTTCTCTGTGTGTTGTATTAATTTGTTTTGTAATTTTCCCTATGGTTCTTGCACCCAGACCTGTCTGGGGTTAACTGCTTGTGGCTCTGGGGACAGCACAGCTTCCTGTGAGTGCCAGTGGCACCCAGGGCTGAGCATGTTGCAGGGTCATGGGATGTGTACCCGGTCCGGTATGAGAGTGCAGTTCCCTTCCGTGTTTTGTATATGTCTAGGGTGGTTACATATTCCTGTGCACCCTTCCCTTGTTTTCAGTTTGTTTGGATTTGAAAGCTTGCATTGTGTGGCTGTTTTAGGGTCTCAGGTATTGGAGAGGACCTTGACGTGGTACCTGAGCTTGTCCCATTTGGCCAGATGCGGTGACTAACCTTTCCATTTTTGCTTTTAAATCTTAGCTGAGAGCTTGTAAGTGAGTGCTGGGTTTTCTCTGTGTGTTGTATTAATTTGTTTTGTAATTTTCCCTATGGTTCTTGCACCCAGACCTGTCTGGGGTTAACTGCTTGTGGCTCTGGGGACAGCACAGCTTCCTGTGAGTGCCAGTGGCACCCAGGGCTGAGCATGTTGCAGGGTCATGGGATGTGTACCCGGTCCGGTATGAGAGTGCAGTTCCCATCCGTGTTTTGTATATGTCTAGGGTGGTTACATATTCCTGTGCACCCTTCCCTTGTTTTCAGTTTGTTTGGATTTGAAAGCTTGCATTGTGTGGCTGTTTTAGGGTCTCAGGTATTGGAGAGGACCTTGACGTGGTACCTGAGCTTGTCCCATTTGGCCAGATGCGGTGACTAACCTTTCCATTTTTGCTTTTAAATCTTAGCTGAGAGCTTGTAAGTGAGTGCTGGGTTTTCTCTGTGTGTTGTATTAATTTGTTTTGTAATTTTCCCTATGGTTCTTGCACCCAGACCTGTCTGGGGTTAACTGCTTGTGGCTCTGGGGACAGCACAGCTTCCTGTGAGTGCCAGTGGCACCCAGGGCTGAGCATGTTGCAGGGTCATGGGATGTGTACCCGGTCCGGTATGAGAGTGCAGTTCCCTTCCGTGTTTTGTATATGTCTAGGGTGGTTACATATTCCTGTGCACCCTTCCCTTGTTTTCAGTTTGTTTTGATTTGAAAGCTTGCATTGTGTGGCTGTTTTAGGGTCTCAGGTATTGGAGAGGACCTTGACGTGGTACCTGAGCTTGTCCCATTTGGCCAGATGCGGTGACTAACCTTTTCATTTTTGCTTTTAAATCTTAGCTGAGAGCTTGTAAGTGAGTGCTGGGTTTTCTCTGTGTGTTGTATTAATTTGTTTTGTAATTTTCCCTATGGTTCTTGCACCCAGACCTGTCTGGGGTTAACTGCTTGTGGCTCTGGGGACAGCACAGCTTCCTGTGAGTGCCAGTGGCACCCAGGGCTGAGCATGTTGCAGGGTCATGGGATGTGTACCCGGTCCGGTATGAGAGTGCAGTTCCCTTCAGTGTTTTGTATATGTCTAGGGTGGTTACATATTCCTGTGCACCCTTCCCTTGTTTTCAGTTTGTTTGGATTTGAAAGCTTGCATTGTGTGGCTGTTTTAGGGTCTCAGGTATTGGAGAGGACCTTGACGTGGTACCTGAGCTTGTCCCATTTGGCCAGATGCGGTGACTAACCTTTCCATTTTTGCTTTTAAATCTTAGCTGAGAGCTTGTGAGTGCTGGGTTTTCTCTGTGTGTTGTATTAATTTGTTTTGTAATTTTCCCTATGGTTCTTGCACCCAGACCTGTCTGGGGTTAACTGCTTGTGGCTCTGGGGACAGCACAGCTTCCTGTGAGTGCCAGTGGCACCCAGGGCTGAGCATGTTGCAGGGTCATGGGATGTGTACCCGGTCCGGTATGAGAGTGCAGTTCCCTTCCGTGTTTTGTATATGTCTAGGGTGGTTACATATTCCTGTGCACCCTTCCCTTGTTTTCATTTGTTTGGATTTGAAAGCTTGCATTGTGTGGCTGTTTTAGGGGTCTCAGGTATTGGAGAGGACCTTGACGTGGTACCTGAGCTTGTCCCATTTGGCCAGATTGCGGTGACTAACCTTTCCATTTTGCTTTTAAATCTTAGCTGAGAGCTTGTAGGTGAGTGCTGGGTTTTCTCTGTGTGTTGTATTAATTTGTTTTGTAATTTTCCCTATGGTTCTTGCACCCAGACCTGTCTGGGGTTAACTGCTTGTGGCTCTGGGGACAAGCACAGCTTCCTGTGAGTGCCAGTGGCACCCAGGGCTGAGCATGTTGCAGGGTCATGGGATGTGTACCCGGTCCGGTATGAGAGTGCAGTTCCCTTCCGTGTTTTGTATATGTCTAGGGTGGTTACATATTCCTGTGCACCCTTCCCTTGTTTTTCAGTTTGTTTGGATTTGAAAGCTTGCATTGTGTGGCTGTTTAGGGTCTCAGGTATTGGAGAGGACCTTGGACGTGGTACCTGAGCTTGTCCCATTTGGCCAGATGCAGTGACTAACCTTTCCATTTTTGCTTTTAAATCTTAGCTGAGAGCTTGTAGTGAGTGCTGGTTTTCTCTGTGTGGTTGTATTAATTTGTTTTGTAATTTTCCCTATGGTTCTTGCACCCAGACCTTGTCTGGGGTTAACTGCTTGTGGCTCTGGGGACAGCACAGCTTCCTGTGAGTGCCAGTGGCACCCAGGGCTGAGCATGTTGCAGGGTCAAGGGTTGTGTATCCGGTCCGGTATGAGAGTGCAGTTCCCTTCCGTGTTTTGTTATATGTCTAGGGTGGTTACATATTCATGTGCACCCTTCCCTTGATTTTCAGTTTGTTTGGATTTGAAAGCTTGCATTGTGTGGCTGTTTTAGGGTCTCAGGTATTGGAAAGGACCTTGACGTGGTACCTGAGCTTGTCCCATTTGGCCAGATGCGGTGACTAACCTTTCCATTTTTGCTTTTAAATCTTAGCTGAGAGCTTGTAAGTGAGTGCTGGGTTTTCTCTGTGTGTTGTATTAATTTGTTTTGTAATTTTCCCTATGGTTCTTGCACCCAGACCTGTCTGGGGTTAACTGCTTGTGGGCTCTGGGGGACAGCACAGCTTCCTGTGAGTGCCAGTGGCACCCAGGGCTGAGCATGTTGCAGGGTCATGGGATGTGTACCCGGTCCGGTATGAGAGTGCAGTTCCCTTCCGTGTTTTGTATATGTCTAGGGTGGTTACATATTCCTGTGCACCCTTCCCTTGTTTTCAGTTTGTTTGGATTTGAAAGCTTGCATTGTGTGGCTGTTTTAGGGTCTCAGGTATTGGAGAGGACCTTGACGTGGTACCTGAGCTTGTCCCATTTGGCCAGATGCGGTGACTAACCTTTCCATTTTTGCTTTTAAATCTTAGCTGAGAGCTTGTAAGTGAGTGCTGGGTTTTCTCTGTGTGTTGTATTAATTTGTTTTGTAATTTTCCCTATGGTTCTTGCACCCAGACCTGTCTGGGGTTAACTGCTTGTGGCTCTGGGGACAGCACAGCTTCCTGTGAGTGCCAGTGGCACCCAGGGCTGAGCATGTTGCAGGGTCATGGGATGTGTACCCGGTCCGGTATGAGAGTGCAGTTCCCTTCCGTGTTTTGTATATGTCTAGGGTGGTTACATATTCCTGTGCACCCTTCCCTTGTTTTCAGTTTGTTTGGATTTGAAAGCTTGCATTGTGTGGCTGTTTTAGGGTCTCAGGTATTGGAGAGGACCTTGACGTGGTACCTGAGCTTGTCCCATTTGGCCAGATGCGGTGACTAACCTTTCCATTTTTGCTTTTAAATCTTAGCTGAGAGCTTGTAAGTGAGTGCTGGGTTTTCTCTGTGTGTTGTATTAATTTGTTTTGTAATTTTCCCTATGGTTCTTGCACCCAGACCTGTCTGGGGTTAACTGCTTGTGGCTCTGGGGACAGCACAGCTTCCTGTGAGTGCCAGTGGCACCCAGGGCTGAGCATGTTGCAGGGTCATGGGATGTGTACCCGGTCCGGTATGAGAGTGCAGTTCCCTTCCGTGTTTTGTATATGTCTAGGGTGGTTACATATTCCTGTGCACCCTTCCCTTGTTTTCAGTTTGTTTGGATTTGAAAGCTTGCATTGTGTGGCTGTTTTAGGGTCTCAGGTATTGGAGAGGACCTTGACGTGGTACCTGAGCTTGTCCCATTTGGCCAGATGCGGTGACTAACCTTTCCATTTTTGCTTTTAAATCTTAGCTGAGAGCTTGTAAGTGAGTGCTGGGTTTTCTCTGTGTGTTGTATTAATTTGTTTTGTAATTTTCCCTATGGTTCTTGCACCCAGACCTGTCTGGGGTTAACTGCTTGTGGCTCTGGGGACAGCACAGCTTCCTGTGAGTGCCAGTGGCACCCAGGGCTGAGCATGTTGCAGGGTCATGGGATGTGTACCCGGTCCGGTATGAGAGTGCAGTTCCCTTCCGTGTTTTGTATATGTCTAGGGTGGTTACATATTCCTGTGCACCCTTCCCTTGTTTTCAGTTTGTTTGGATTTGAAAGCTTGCATTGTGTGGCTGTTTTAGGGTCTCAGGTATTGGAGAGGACCTTGACGTGGTACCTGAGCTTGTCCCATTTGGCCAGATGCGGTGACTAACCTTTCCATTTTTGCTTTTAAATCTTAGCTGAGAGCTTGTAAGTGAGTGCTGGGTTTTCTCTGTGTGTTGTATTAATTTGTTTTGTAATTTTCCCTATGGTTCTTGCACCCAGACCTGTCTGGGGTTAACTGCTTGTGGCTCTGGGGACAGCACAGCTTCCTGTGAGTGCCAGTGGCACCCAGGGCTGAGCATGTTGCAGGGTCATGGGATGTGTACCCGGTCCGGTATGAGAGTGCAGTTCCCTTCCGTGTTTTGTATATGTCTAGGGTGGTTACATATTCCTGTGCACCCTTCCCTTGTTTTCAGTTTGTTTGGATTTGAAAGCTTGCATTGTGTGGCTGTTTTAGGGTCTCAGGTATTGGAGAGGACCTTGACGTGGTACCTGAGCTTGTCCCATTTGGCCAGATGCGGTGACTAACCTTTCCATTTTTGCTTTTAAATCTTAGCTGAGAGCTTGTAAGTGAGTGCTGGGTTTTCTCTGTGTGTTGTATTAATTTGTTTTGTAATTTTCCCTATGGTTCTTGCACCCAGACCTGTCTGGGGTTAACTGCTTGTGGCTCTGGGGACAGCACAGCTTCCTGTGAGTGCCAGTGGCACCCAGGGCTGAGCATGTTGCAGGGTCATGGGATGTGTACCCGGTCCGGTATGAGAGTGCAGTTCCCTTCCGTGTTTTGTATATGTCTAGGGTGGTTACATATTCCTGTGCACCCTTCCCTTGTTTTCAGTTTGTTTGGATTTGAAAGCTTGCATTGTGTGGCTGTTTTAGGGTCTCAGGTATTGGAGAGGACCTTGACGTGGTACCTGAGCTTGTCCCATTTGGCCAGATGCGGTGACTAACCTTTCCATTTTTGCTTTTAAATCTTAGCTGAGAGCTTGTAAGTGAGTGCTGGGTTTTCTCTGTGTGTTGTATTAATTTGTTTTGTAATTTTCCCTATGGTTCTTGCACCCAGACCTGTCTGGGGTTAACTGCTTGTGGCTCTGGGGACAGCACAGCTTCCTGTGAGTGCCAGTGGCACCCAGGGCTGAGCATGTTGCAGGGTCATGGGATGTGTACCCGGTCCGGTATGAGAGTGCAGTTCCCTTCCGTGTTTTGTATATGTCTAGGGTGGTTACATATTCCTGTGCACCCTTCCCTTGTTTTCAGTTTGTTTGGATTTGAAAGCTTGCATTGTGTGGCTGTTTTAGGGTCTCAGGTATTGGAGAGGACCTTGACGTGGTACCTGAGCTTGTCCCATTTGGCCAGATGCGGTGACTAACCTTTCCATTTTTGCTTTTAAATCTTAGCTGAGAGCTTGTAAGTGAGTGCTGGGTTTTCTCTGTGTGTTGTATTAATTTGTTTTGTAATTTTCCCTATGGTTCTTGCACCCAGACCTGTCTGGGGTTAACTGCTTGTGGCTCTGGGGACAGCACAGCTTCCTGTGAGTGCCAGTGGCACCCAGGGCTGAGCATGTTGCAGGGTCATGGGATGTGTACCCGGTCCGGTATGAGAGTGCAGTTCCCTTCCGTGTTTTGTATATGTCTAGGGTGGTTACATATTCCTGTGCACCCTTCCCTTGTTTTCAGTTTGTTTGGATTTGAAAGCTTGCATTGTGTGGCTGTTTTAGGGTCTCAGGTATTGGAGAGGACCTTGACGTGGTACCTGAGCTTGTCCCATTTGGCCAGATGCGGTGACTAACCTTTCCATTTTTGCTTTTAAATCTTAGCTGAGAGCTTGTAAGTGAGTGCTGGGTTTTCTCTGTGTGTTGTATTAATTTGTTTTGTAATTTTCCCTATGGTTCTTGCACCCAGACCTGTCTGGGGTTAACTGCTTGTGGCTCTGGGGACAGCACAGCTTCCTGTGAGTGCCAGTGGCACCCAGGGCTGAGCATGTTGCAGGGTCATGGGATGTGTACCCGGTCCGGTATGAGAGTGCAGTTCCCTTCCGTGTTTTGTATATGTCTAGGGTGGTTACATATTCCTGTGCACCCTTCCCTTGTTTTCAGTTTGTTTGGATTTGAAAGCTTGCATTGTGTGGCTGTTTTAGGGTCTCAGGTATTGGAGAGGACCTTGACGTGGTACCTGAGCTTGTCCCATTTGGCCAGATGCGGTGACTAACCTTTCCATTTTTGCTTTTAAATCTTAGCTGAGAGCTTGTAAGTGAGTGCTGGGTTTTCTCTGTGTGTTGTATTAATTTGTTTTGTAATTTTCCCTATGGTTCTTGCACCCAGACCTGTCTGGGGTTAACTGCTTGTGGCTCTGGGGACAGCACAGCTTCCTGTGAGTGCCAGTGGCACCCAGGGCTGAGCATGTTGCAGGGTCATGGGATGTGTACCCGGTCCGGTATGAGAGTGCAGTTCCCTTCCGTGTTTTGTATATGTCTAGGGTGGTTACATATTCATGTGCACCCTTCCCTTGTTTTCAGTTTGTTTGGATTTGAAAGCTTGCATTGTGTGGCTGTTTTAGGGTCTCAGGTATTGGAAGAGGACCTTGACGTGGTACCTGAGCTTGTCCCATTTGGCCAGATGCGGTGACTAACCTTTCCATTTTTGCTTTTAAATCTTAGCTGAGAGCTTGTAAGTGAGTGCTGGGTTTTCTCTGTGTGTTGTATTAATTTGTTTTGTAATTTTCCCTATGGTTCTTGCACCCAGACCTGTCTGGGGTTAACTGCTTGTGGCTCTGGGGACAGCACAGCTTCCTGTGAGTGCCAGTGGCACCCAGGGCTGAGCATGTTGCAGGGTCATGGGATGTGTACCCGGTCCGGTATGAGAGTGCAGTTCCCTTCCGTGTTTTGTATATGTCTAGGGTGGTTACATATTCCTGTGCACCCTTCCCTTGTTTTCAGTTTGTTTGGATTTGAAAGCTTGCATTGTGTGGCTGTTTTAGGGTCTCAGGTATTGGAGAGGACCTTGACGTGGTACCTGAGCTTGTCCCATTTGGCCAGATGCGGTGACTAACCTTTCCATTTTTGCTTTTAAATCTTAGCTGAGAGCTTGTAAGTGAGTGCTGGGTTTTCTCTGTGTGTTGTATTAATTTGTTTTGTAATTTTCCCTATGGTTCTTGCACCCAGACCTGTCTGGGGTTAACTGCTTGTGGCTCTGGGGACAGCACAGCTTCCTGTGAGTGCCAGTGGCACCCAGGGCTGAGCATGTTGCAGGGTCATGGGATGTGTACCCGGTCCGGTATGAGAGTGCAGTTCCCTTCCGTGTTTTGTATATGTCTAGGGTGGTTACATATTCCTGTGCACCCTTCCCTTGTTTTCAGTTTGTTTGGATTTGAAAGCTTGCATTGTGTGGCTGTTTTAGGGTCTCAGGTATTGGAGAGGACCTTGACGTGGTACCTGAGCTTGTCCCATTTGGCCAGATGCGGTGACTAACCTTTCCATTTTTGCTTTTAAATCTTAGCTGAGAGCTTGTAAGTGAGTGCTGGGTTTTCTCTGTGTGTTGTATTAATTTGTTTTGTAATTTTCCCTATGGTTCTTGCACCCAGACCTGTCTGGGGTTAACTGCTTGTGGCTCTGGGGACAGCACAGCTTCCTGTGAGTGCCAGTGGCACCCAGGGCTGAGCATGTTGCAGGGTCATGGGATGTGTACCCGGTCCGGTATGAGAGTGCAGTTCCCTTCCGTGTTTTGTATATGTCTAGGGTGGTTACATATTCCTGTGCACCCTTCCCTTGTTTTCAGTTTGTTTGGATTTGAAAGCTTGCATTGTGTGGCTGTTTTAGGGTCTCAGGTATTGGAGAGGACCTTGACGTGGTACCTGAGCTTGTCCCATTTGGCCAGATGCGGTGACTAACCTTTCCATTTTTGCTTTTAAATCTTAGCTGAGAGCTTGTAAGTGAGTGCTGGGTTTTCTCTGTGTGTTGTATTAATTTGTTTTGTAATTTTCCCTATGGTTCTTGCACCCAGACCTGTCTGGGGTTAACTGCTTGTGGCTCTGGGGACAGCACAGCTTCCTGTGAGTGCCAGTGGCACCCAGGGCTGAGCATGTTGCAGGGTCATGGGATGTGTACCCGGTCCGGTATGAGAGTGCAGTTCCCTTCCGTGTTTTGTATATGTCTAGGGTGGTTACATATTCCTGTGCACCCTTCCCTTGTTTTCAGTTTGTTTGGATTTGAAAGCTTGCATTGTGTGGCTGTTTTAGGGTCTCAGGTATTGGAGAGGACCTTGACGTGGTACCTGAGCTTGTCCCATTTGGCCAGATGCGGTGACTAACCTTTCCATTTTTGCTTTTAAATCTTAGCTGAGAGCTTGTAAGTGAGTGCTGGGTTTTCTCTGTGTGTTGTATTAATTTGTTTTGTAATTTTCCCTATGGTTCTTGCACCCAGACCTGTCTGGGGTTAACTGCTTGTGGCTCTGGGGACAGCACAGCTTCCTGTGAGTGCCAGTGGCACCCAGGGCTGAGCATGTTGCAGGGTCATGGGATGTGTACCCGGTCCGGTATGAGAGTGCAGTTCCCTTCCGTGTTTTGTATATGTCTAGGGTGGTTACATATTCCTGTGCACCCTTCCCTTGTTTTCAGTTTGTTTGGATTTGAAAGCTTGCATTGTGTGGCTGTTTTAGGGTCTCAGGTATTGGAGAGGACCTTGACGTGGTACCTGAGCTTGTCCCATTTGGCCAGATGCGGTGACTAACCTTTCCATTTTTGCTTTTAAATCTTAGCTGAGAGCTTGTAAGTGAGTGCTGGGTTTTCTCTGTGTGTTGTATTAATTTGTTTTGTAATTTTCCCTATGGTTCTTGCACCCAGACCTGTCTGGGGTTAACTGCTTGTGGCTCTGGGGACAGCACAGCTTCCTGTGAGTGCCAGTGGCACCCAGGGCTGAGCATGTTGCAGGGTCATGGGATGTGTACCCGGTCCGGTATGAGAGTGCAGTTCCCTTCCGTGTTTTGTATATGTCTAGGGTGGTTACATATTCCTGTGCACCCTTCCCTTGTTTTCAGTTTGTTTGGATTTGAAAGCTTGCATTGTGTGGCTGTTTTAGGGTCTCAGGTATTGGAGAGGACCTTGACGTGGTACCTGAGCTTGTCCCATTTGGCCAGATGCGGTGACTAACCTTTCCATTTTTGCTTTTAAATCTTAGCTGAGAGCTTGTAAGTGAGTGCTGGGTTTTCTCTGTGTGTTGTATTAATTTGTTTTGTAATTTTCCCTATGGTTCTTGCACCCAGACCTGTCTGGGGTTAACTGCTTGTGGCTCTGGGGACAGCACAGCTTCCTGTGAGTGCCAGTGGCACCCAGGGCTGAGCATGTTGCAGGGTCATGGGATGTGTACCCGGTCCGGTATGAGAGTGCAGTTCCCTTCCGTGTTTTGTATATGTCTAGGGTGGTTACATATTCCTGTGCACCCTTCCCTTGTTTTCAGTTTGTTTGGATTTGAAAGCTTGCATTGTGTGGCTGTTTTAGGGTCTCAGGTATTGGAGAGGACCTTGACGTGGTACCTGAGCTTGTCCCATTTGGCCAGATGCGGTGACTAACCTTTCCATTTTTGCTTTTAAATCTTAGCTGAGAGCTTGTAAGTGAGTGCTGGGTTTTCTCTGTGTGTTGTATTAATTTGTTTTGTAATTTTCCCTATGGTTCTTGCACCCAGACC
Organism: Bombina bombina; assembly: GCF_027579735.1. Lineage (NCBI taxonomy): Eukaryota > Metazoa > Chordata > Amphibia > Anura > Bombinatoridae > Bombina > Bombina bombina. The sequence goes on along the minus strand of NC_069508.1, from coordinate 113,808,527 downwards.
TGTCTGGGGTTAACTGCTTGTGGCTCTGGGGACAGCACAGCTTCCTGTGAGTGCCAGTGGCACCCAGGGCTGAGCATGTTGCAGGGTCATGGGATGTGTACCCGGTCCGGTATGAGAGTGCAGTTCCCTTCCGTGTTTTGTATATGTCTAGGGTGGTTACATATTCCTGTGCACCCTTCCCTTGTTTTCAGTTTGTTTGGATTTGAAAGCTTGCATTGTGTGGCTGTTTTAGGGTCTCAGGTATTGGAGAGGACCTTGACGTGGTACCTGAGCTTGTCCCATTTGGCCAGATGCGGTGACTAACCTTTCCATTTTTGCTTTTAAATCTTAGCTGAGAGCTTGTAAGTGAGTGCTGGGTTTTCTCTGTGTGTTGTATTAATTTGTTTTGTAATTTTCCCTATGGTTCTTGCACCCAGACCTGTCTGGGGTTAACTGCTTGTGGCTCTGGGGACAGCACAGCTTCCTGTGAGTGCCAGTGGCACCCAGGGCTGAGCATGTTGCAGGGTCATGGGATGTGTACCCGGTCCGGTATGAGAGTGCAGTTCCCTTCCGTGTTTTGTATATGTCTAGGGTGGTTACATATTCCTGTGCACCCTTCCCTTGTTTTCAGTTTGTTTGGATTTGAAAGCTTGCATTGTGTGGCTGTTTTAGGGTCTCAGGTATTGGAGAGGACCTTGACGTGGTACCTGAGCTTGTCCCATTTGGCCAGATGCGGTGACTAACCTTTCCATTTTTGCTTTTAAATCTTAGCTGAGAGCTTGTAAGTGAGTGCTGGGTTTTCTCTGTGTGTTGTATTAATTTGTTTTGTAATTTTCCCTATGGTTCTTGCACCCAGACCTGTCTGGGGTTAACTGCTTGTGGCTCTGGGGACAGCACAGCTTCCTGTGAGTGCCAGTGGCACCCAGGGCTGAGCATGTTGCAGGGTCATGGGATGTGTACCCGGTCCGGTATGAGAGTGCAGTTCCCTTCCGTGTTTTGTATATGTCTAGGGTGGTTACATATTCCTGTGCACCCTTCCCTTGTTTTCAGTTTGTTTGGATTTGAAAGCTTGCATTGTGTGGCTGTTTTAGGGTCTCAGGTATTGGAGAGGACCTTGACGTGGTACCTGAGCTTGTCCCATTTGGCCAGATGCGGTGACTAACCTTTCCATTTTTGCTTTTAAATCTTAGCTGAGAGCTTGTAAGTGAGTGCTGGGTTTTCTCTGTGTGTTGTATTAATTTGTTTTGTAATTTTCCCTATGGTTCTTGCACCCAGACCTGTCTGGGGTTAACTGCTTGTGGCTCTGGGGACAGCACAGCTTCCTGTGAGTGCCAGTGGCACCCAGGGCTGAGCATGTTGCAGGGTCATGGGATGTGTACCCGGTCCGGTATGAGAGTGCAGTTCCCTTCCGTGTTTTGTATATGTCTAGGGTGGTTACATATTCCTGTGCACCCTTCCCTTGTTTTCAGTTTGTTTGGATTTGAAAGCTTGCATTGTGTGGCTGTTTTAGGGTCTCAGGTATTGGAGAGGACCTTGACGTGGTACCTGAGCTTGTCCCATTTGGCCAGATGCGGTGACTAACCTTTCCATTTTTGCTTTTAAATCTTAGCTGAGAGCTTGTAAGTGAGTGCTGGGTTTTCTCTGTGTGTTGTATTAATTTGTTTTGTAATTTTCCCTATGGTTCTTGCACCCAGACCTGTCTGGGGTTAACTGCTTGTGGCTCTGGGGACAGCACAGCTTCCTGTGAGTGCCAGTGGCACCCAGGGCTGAGCATGTTGCAGGGTCATGGGATGTGTACCCGGTCCGGTATGAGAGTGCAGTTCCCTTCCGTGTTTTGTATATGTCTAGGGTGGTTACATATTCCTGTGCACCCTTCCCTTGTTTTCAGTTTGTTTGGATTTGAAAGCTTGCATTGTGTGGCTGTTTTAGGGTCTCAGGTATTGGAGAGGACCTTGACGTGGTACCTGAGCTTGTCCCATTTGGCCAGATGCGGTGACTAACCTTTCCATTTTTGCTTTTAAATCTTAGCTGAGAGCTTGTAAGTGAGTGCTGGGTTTTCTCTGTGTGTTGTATTAATTTGTTTTGTAATTTTCCCTATGGTTCTTGCACCCAGACCTGTCTGGGGTTAACTGCTTGTGGCTCTGGGGACAGCACAGCTTCCTGTGAGTGCCAGTGGCACCCAGGGCTGAGCATGTTGCAGGGTCATGGGATGTGTACCCGGTCCGGTATGAGAGTGCAGTTCCCTTCCGTGTTTTGTATATGTCTAGGGTGGTTACATATTCCTGTGCACCCTTCCCTTGTTTTCAGTTTGTTTGGATTTGAAAGCTTGCATTGTGTGGCTGTTTTAGGGTCTCAGGTATTGGAGAGGACCTTGACGTGGTACCTGAGCTTGTCCCATTTGGCCAGATGCGGTGACTAACCTTTCCATTTTTGCTTTTAAATCTTAGCTGAGAGCTTGTAAGTGAGTGCTGGGTTTTCTCTGTGTGTTGTATTAATTTGTTTTGTAATTTTCCCTATGGTTCTTGCACCCAGACCTGTCTGGGGTTAACTGCTTGTGGCTCTGGGGACAGCACAGCTTCCTGTGAGTGCCAGTGGCACCCAGGGCTGAGCATGTTGCAGGGTCATGGGATGTGTACCCGGTCCGGTATGAGAGTGCAGTTCCCTTCCGTGTTTTGTATATGTCTAGGGTGGTTACATATTCCTGTGCACCCTTCCCTTGTTTTCAGTTTGTTTGGATTTGAAAGCTTGCATTGTGTGGCTGTTTTAGGGTCTCAGGTATTGGAGAGGACCTTGACGTGGTACCTGAGCTTGTCCCATTTGGCCAGATGCGGTGACTAACCTTTCCATTTTTGCTTTTAAATCTTAGCTGAGAGCTTGTAAGTGAGTGCTGGGTTTTCTCTGTGTGTTGTATTAATTTGTTTTGTAATTTTCCCTATGGTTCTTGCACCCAGACCTGTCTGGGGTTAACTGCTTGTGGCTCTGGGGACAGCACAGCTTCCTGTGAGTGCCAGTGGCACCCAGGGCTGAGCATGTTGCAGGGTCATGGGATGTGTACCCGGTCCGGTATGAGAGTGCAGTTCCCTTCCGTGTTTTGTATATGTCTAGGGTGGTTACATATTCCTGTGCACCCGTCCCTTGTTTTCAGTTTGTTTGGATTTGAAAGCTTGCATTGTGTGGCTGTTTTAGGGTCTCAGGTATTGGAGAGGACCTTGACGTGGTACCTGAGCTTGTCCCATTTGGCCAGATGCGGTGACTAACCTTTCCATTTTTGCTTTTAAATCTTAGCTGAGAGCTTGTAAGTGAGTGCTGGGTTTTCTCTGTGTGTTGTATTAATTTGTTTTGTAATTTTCCCTATGGTTCTTGCACCCAGACCTGTCTGGGGTTAACTGCTTGTGGCTCTGGGGACAGCACAGCTTCCTGTGAGTGCCAGTGGCACCCAGGGCTGAGCATGTTGCAGGGTCATGGGATGTGTACCCGGTCCGGTATGAGAGTGCAGTTCCCTTCCGTGTTTTGTATATGTCTAGGGTGGTTACATATTCCTGTGCACCCTTCCCTTGTTTTCAGTTTGTTTGGATTTGAAAGCTTGCATTGTGTGGCTGTTTTAGGGTCTCAGGTATTGGAGAGGACCTTGACGTGGTACCTGAGCTTGTCCCATTTGGCCAGATGCGGTGACTAACCTTTCCATTTTTGCTTTTAAATCTTAGCTGAGAGCTTGTAAGTGAGTGCTGGGTTTTCTCTGTGTGTTGTATTAATTTGTTTTGTAATTTTCCCTATGGTTCTTGCACCCAGACCTGTCTGGGGTTAACTGCTTGTGGCTCTGGGGACAGCACAGCTTCCTGTGAGTGCCAGTGGCACCCAGGGCTGAGCATGTTGCAGGGTCATGGGATGTGTACCCGGTCCGGTATGAGAGTGCAGTTCCCTTCCGTGTTTTGTATATGTCTAGGGTGGTTACATATTCCTGTGCACCCTTCCCTTGTTTTCAGTTTGTTTGGATTTGAAAGCTTGCATTGTGTGGCTGTTTTAGGGTCTCAGGTATTGGAGAGGACCTTGACGTGGTACCTGAGCTTGTCCCATTTGGCCAGATGCGGTGACTAACCTTTCCATTTTTGCTTTTAAATCTTAGCTGAGAGCTTGTAAGTGAGTGCTGGGTTTTCTCTGTGTGTTGTATTAATTTGTTTTGTAATTTTCCCTATGGTTCTTGCACCCAGACCTGTCTGGGGTTAACTGCTTGTGGCTCTGGGGACAGCACAGCTTCCTGTGAGTGCCAGTGGCACCCAGGGCTGAGCATGTTGCAGGGTCATGGGATGTGTACCCGGTCCGGTATGAGAGTGCAGTTCCCTTCCGTGTTTTGTATATGTCTAGGGTGGTTACATATTCCTGTGCACCCTTCCCTTGTTTTCAGTTTGTTTGGATTTGAAAGCTTGCATTGTGTGGCTGTTTTAGGGTCTCAGGTATTGGAGAGGACCTTGACGTGGTACCTGAGCTTGTCCCATTTGGCCAGATGCGGTGACTAACCTTTCCATTTTTGCTTTTAAATCTTAGCTGAGAGCTTGTAAGTGAGTGCTGGGTTTTCTCTGTGTGTTGTATTAATTTGTTTTGTAATTTTCCCTATGGTTCTTGCACCCAGACCTGTCTGGGGTTAACTGCTTGTGGCTCTGGGGACAGCACAGCTTCCTGTGAGTGCCAGTGGCACCCAGGGCTGAGCATGTTGCAGGGTCATGGGATGTGTACCCGGTCCGGTATGAGAGTGCAGTTCCCTTCCGTGTTTTGTATATGTCTAGGGTGGTTACATATTCCTGTGCACCCTTCCCTTGTTTTCAGTTTGTTTGGATTTGAAAGCTTGCATTGTGTGGCTGTTTTAGGGTCTCAGGTATTGGAGAGGACCTTGACGTGGTACCTGAGCTTGTCCCATTTGGCCAGATGCGGTGACTAACCTTTCCATTTTTGCTTTTAAATCTTAGCTGAGAGCTTGTAAGTGAGTGCTGGGTTTTCTCTGTGTGTTGTATTAATTTGTTTTGTAATTTTCCCTATGGTTCTTGCACCCAGACCTGTCTGGGGTTAACTGCTTGTGGCTCTGGGGACAGCACAGCTTCCTGTGAGTGCCAGTGGCACCCAGGGCTGAGCATGTTGCAGGGTCATGGGATGTGTACCCGGTCCGGTATGAGAGTGCAGTTCCCTTCCGTGTTTTGTATATGTCTAGGGTGGTTACATATTCCTGTGCACCCTTCCCTTGTTTTCAGTTTGTTTGGATTTGAAAGCTTGCATTGTGTGGCTGTTTTAGGGTCTCAGGTATTGGAGAGGACCTTGACGTGGTACCTGAGCTTGTCCCATTTGGCCAGATGCGGTGACTAACCTTTCCATTTTTGCTTTTAAATCTTAGCTGAGAGCTTGTAAGTGAGTGCTGGGTTTTCTCTGTGTGTTGTATTAATTTGTTTTGTAATTTTCCCTATGGTTCTTGCACCCAGACCTGTCTGGGGTTAACTGCTTGTGGCTCTGGGGACAGCACAGCTTCCTGTGAGTGCCAGTGGCACCCAGGGCTGAGCATGTTGCAGGGTCATGGGATGTGTACCCGGTCCGGTATGAGAGTGCAGTTCCCTTCCGTGTTTTGTATATGTCTAGGGTGGTTACATATTCCTGTGCACCCTTCCCTTGTTTTCAGTTTGTTTGGATTTGAAAGCTTGCATTGTGTGGCTGTTTTAGGGTCTCAGGTATTGGAGAGGACCTTGACGTGGTACCTGAGCTTGTCCCATTTGGCCAGATGCGGTGACTAACCTTTCCATTTTTGCTTTTAAATCTTAGCTGAGAGCTTGTAAGTGAGTGCTGGGTTTTCTCTGTGTGTTGTATTAATTTGTTTTGTAATTTTCCCTATGGTTCTTGCACCCAGACCTGTCTGGGGTTAACTGCTTGTGGCTCTGGGGACAGCACAGCTTCCTGTGAGTGCCAGTGGCACCCAGGGCTGAGCATGTTGCAGGGTCATGGGATGTGTACCCGGTCCGGTATGAGAGTGCAGTTCCCTTCCGTGTTTTGTATATGTCTAGGGTGGTTACATATTCCTGTGCACCCTTCCCTTGTTTTCAGTTTGTTTGGATTTGAAAGCTTGCATTGTGTGGCTGTTTTAGGGTCTCAGGTATTGGAGAGGACCTTGACGTGGTACCTGAGCTTGTCCCATTTGGCCAGATGCGGTGACTAACCTTTCCATTTTTGCTTTTAAATCTTAGCTGAGAGCTTGTAAGTGAGTGCTGGGTTTTCTCTGTGTGTTGTATTAATTTGTTTTGTAATTTTCCCTATGGTTCTTGCACCCAGACCTGTCTGGGGTTAACTGCTTGTGGCTCTGGGGACAGCACAGCTTCCTGTGAGTGCCAGTGGCACCCAGGGCTGAGCATGTTGCAGGGTCATGGGATGTGTACCCGGTCCGGTATGAGAGTGCAGTTCCCTTCCGTGTTTTGTATATGTCTAGGGTGGTTACATATTCCTGTGCACCCTTCCCTTGTTTTCAGTTTGTTTGGATTTGAAAGCTTGCATTGTGTGGCTGTTTTAGGGTCTCAGGTATTGGAGAGGACCTTGACGTGGTACCTGAGCTTGTCCCATTTGGCCAGATGCGGTGACTAACCTTTCCATTTTTGCTTTTAAATCTTAGCTGAGTGCTTGTAAGTGAGTGCTGGGTTTTCTCTGTGTGTTGTATTAATTTGTTTTGTAATTTTCCCTATGGTTCTTGCACCCAGACCTGTCTGGGGTTAACTGCTTGTGGCTCTGGGGACAGCACAGCTTCCTGTGAGTGCCAGTGGCACCCAGGGCTGAGCATGTTGCAGGGTCATGGGATGTGTACCCGGTCCGGTATGAGAGTGCAGTTCCCTTCCGTGTTTTGTATATGTCTAGGGTGGTTACATATTCCTGTGCACCCTTCCCTTGTTTTCAGTTTGTTTGGATTTGAAAGCTTGCATTGTGTGGCTGTTTTAGGGTCTCAGGTATTGGAGAGGACCTTGACGTGGTACCTGAGCTTGTCCCATTTGGCCAGATGCGGTGACTAACCTTTCCATTTTTGCTTTTAAATCTTAGCTGAGAGCTTGTAAGTGAGTGCTGGGTTTTCTCTGTATGTTGTATTAATTTGTTTTGTAATTTTCCCTATGGTTCTTGCACCCAGACCTGTCTGGGGTTAACTGCTTGTGGCTCTGGGGACAGCACAGCTTCCTGTGAGTGCCAGTGGCACCCAGGGCTGAGCATGTTGCAGGGTCATGGGATGTGTACCCGGTCCGGTATGAGAGTGCAGTTCCCTTCCGTGTTTTGTATATGTCTAGGGTGGTTACATATTCCTGTGCACCCTTCCCTTGTTTTCAGTTTGTTTGGATTTGAAAGCTTGCATTGTGTGGCTGTTTTAGGGTCTCAGGTATTGGAGAGGACCTTGACGTGGTACCTGAGCTTGTCCCATTTGGCCAGATGCGGTGACTAACCTTTCCATTTTTGCTTTTAAATCTTAGCTGAGAGCTTGTAAGTGAGTGCTGGGTTTTCTCTGTGTGTTGTATTAATTTGTTTTGTAATTTTCCCTATGGTTCTTGCACCCAGACCTGTCTGGGGTTAACTGCTTGTGGCTCTGGGGACAGCACAGCTTCCTGTGAGTGCCAGTGGCACCCAGGGCTGAGCATGTTGCAGGGTCATGGGATGTGTACCCGGTCCGGTATGAGAGTGCAGTTCCCTTCCGTGTTTTGTATATGTCTAGGGTGGTTACATATTCCTGTGCACCCTTCCCTTGTTTTCAGTTTGTTTGGATTTGAAAGCTTGCATTGTGTGGCTGTTTTAGGGTCTCAGGTATTGGAGAGGACCTTGACGTGGTACCTGAGCTTGTCCCATTTGGCCAGATGCGGTGACTAACCTTTCCATTTTTGCTTTTAAATCTTAGCTGAGAGCTTGTGGAGTGCTGGGTTTTCTCTGTGTGTTGTATTAATTTGTTTGTAATTTCCCTATGGTTCTTGCACCCAGACCTGTCTGGGGTTAACTGCTTGTGGCTCTGGGGACAGCACAGCTTCCTGTGAGTGCCAGTGGCACCAGGGGCTGAGCATGTTGCAGGGGTCATGGATGTGTACCCGGTCCGGTTGAGAGTGCAGTTCCCTCCGTGTTTTGTATATGGCTAGGGTGGTTTACATATTCCTGTGCACCCTTCCCTTGTTTTCAGTTGTTTGGATTTGAAAGCTTGCATTGTGTGCTGTTTTAGGGTCTCAGGTATTGGAGAGGACCTTGACGTGGTACCTGAGCTTGTCCATTTGGCCAGATGCAGTGACTACCTTTCCATTTTTGCTTTTAATCTTAGCTGAGAGCTGTAAGTGAGTGCTGGTGTTTTCTCTGTGTGTTGTATTTAATTTGTTTTTAATTTTCCCTATGGTTCTTGCACCCAGACCTGTCTGGGGTTAACTGCTTGTGGCTCTTGGGACAGCACAGCTTCCTGTGAGTGCCAGTGGCACCCAGGGCTGAGCATGTTGCAGGGTCATGGGATGTGTACCCGGTCCGGTATGAGAGTGCAGTTCCCTTCCGTGTTTTGTATAGTCTAGGGTGGTTACATATTCCTGTGCACCCTTCCCTTGTTTTCAGTTGTTTGGATTTGAAAGCTTGCATTGTGTGGCTGTTTTAGGGATCTCAGGTATTGGAGAGGACCTTGTCGTTGGTACTGAGCTTGTCCCATTTGGCCAGATGCGGTGACTAACCTTTCCATTTGCTTTTAAATCTTAGCTGAGAGCTTGTAAGTGAGTGCTGGGTTTTCTCTGTGTGTTTTGTATTTATTTGTTTTGTAATTTTCCCTATGGTTCTTGCACCCAGACCTGTCTGGGGGTTAACTGCTTGTGGCTCTGGGGACAGGCACAGCTTCCTGTGAGTGCCAGTGGCACCCAGGGCTGAGCATGTTGCAGGGGTCATGGGTTGTGTTCCGGTCCGGTATGAGAGTGCAGTTCCCTTCCGTGTTTTGTATATGTCTAGGGTGGTTACATATTCATGTGCACTCTTCCCTTGTTTTCAGTTTGTTTGGATTTGAAAGCTTGCATTGTGTGGCTGTTTTAGGGTCTCAGGTATTGGAGAGGACCTTGACGTGGTACCTGAGCTTGTCCCATTTGGCCAGATGCGGTGACTAACCTTTCCATTTTTGCTTTTAAATCTTAGCTGAGAGCTTGTAGTGAGTGCTGGGGTTTTCTCTGTGTGTTGTATTAATTTGTTTTGTAATTTTCCCTATGGTTCTTGCACCCAGACCTGTCTGGGGTTTAACTGCTTGTGGCTCTGGGGGACAGCACAGCTTCCTGTGAGTGCCAGAGTGGCACCCAGGGCCTGAGCATGTTGCAGGGTCATGGGATGTGTACCCGGTCCGGTATGAGAGTGCAGTTCCCTTCCGTGTTTTGTATATGTCTAGGGTGGTTACATATTCCTGTGCACCCTTCCCTGTGTTTTCAGTTTGTTTGGATTTGAAAGCTTGCATTGTGTGGCTGTTTTAGGGTCTCAGGTATTGAGAGGACCTTGACGTGGGTACCTGAGCTTGTCCCATTTGGCCAGATGCGGTGACTAACCTTTCCTTTTTTGCTTTTAAATCTTAGCTAGAGCTTGTAAGGTGAGTGCTGGGTTTTCTCTGTGTGTTGTATTAATTTGTTTTGTAATTTTCCTATGGTTCTTGCACCCAGACCTGTCTGGGGTTAATGCTTGTGGCTCTGGGGACAGCACAGCTTCCTGTGAGTGCCAGTGGCTCCCAGGCTGAGCATGTTGCAGGGTCATGGGTTGTGTATCCGGTCCGGTATGAGAGTGCAGTTCCCTTCCGTGTTTTGTATATGTCCTGGGGTGGTTACATATTCATGTGCACTCTTCCCTTGTTTTCAGTTTGTTGGATTTGAAAGCTTGCATTGTGTGGCTGTTTTAGGGTCTCAGGTATTGGAAAGGACCTTGACGTGGTACCTGAGCTTGTCCCATTTAGCCAGATGCGGTGACTAACCTTTCCATTTTTGCTTTTAAATCTTAGCTGAGAGCTTGTAAGTGAGTGCTGGGTTTTCTCTGTGTGTTGTATTAATTTGTTTTGTAATTTTCCCTATGGTTCTTGCACCCAGACCTGTCTGGGGTTAACTGCTTGTGGCTCTGGGGACAGCACAGCTTCCTGTGAGTGCCAGTGGCACCCAGGGCTGAGCATGTTGCAGGGTCATGGGATGTGTACCCGGTCCGGTATGAGAGTGCAGTTCCCTTCCGTGTTTTGTATATGTCTAGGGTGGTTACATATTCCTGTGCACCCTTCCCTTGTTTTCAGTTTGTTTGGATTTGAAAGCTTGCATTGTGTGGCTGTTTTAGGGGTCTCAGGTATTGGAGAGACCTTGACGTGGTACCTGAGCTTGTCCCATTTGGCCAGATGCGGTGACTAACCTTTCCATTTTTGCTTTTAAATCTTAGCTGAGAGCTTGTAAGTGAGTGCTGGGTTTTCTCTGTGTGTTGTATTAATTTGTTTTGTAATTTTCCCTATGGTTCTTGCACCCAGACCTGTCTGGGGTTAACTGCTTGTGGCTCTGGGGACAGCACAGCTTCCTGTGAGTGCCAGTGGCACCCAGGGCTGAGCATGTTGCAGGGTCATGGGATGTGTACCCGGTCCGGTATGAGAGTGCAGTTCCCTTCCGTGTTTTGTATATGTCTAGGGTGGTTACATATTCCTGTGCACCCTTCCTTGTTTTCAGTTTGTTTGGATTTGAAAGCTTGCATTGTGTGGCTGTTTTAGGGTCTCAGGTATTGGAGAGGACCTTGACGTGGTACCTGAGCTTGTCCCATTTGGCCAGATGCGGTGACTAACCTTTCCATTTTTGCTTTTAAATCTTAGCTGAGAGCTTGTAAGTGAGTGCTGGGTTTTCTCTGTGTGTTGTATTAATTTGTTTTGTAATTTCCCTATGGTTCTTGCACCCAGACCTGTCTGGGGTTAACTGCTTGTGGCTCTGGGGACAGCACAGCTTCCTGTGAGTGCCAGTGGCACCCAGGGCTGAGCATGTTGCAGGGTCATGGGATGTGTACCCGGTCCGGTATGAGAGTGCAGTTCCCTTCCGTGTTTTGTATATGTCTAGGGTGGTTACATATTCCTGTGCACCCTTCCCTTGTTTTCAGTTTGTTTGGATTTGAAAGCTTGCATTGTGTGGCTGTTTTAGGGTCTCAGGTATTGGAGAGGACCTTGACGTGGTACCTGAGCTTGTCCCATTTGGCCAGATGCAGTGACTAACCTTTCCATTTTTGCTTTTAAATCTTAGCTGAGAGCTTGTGAGTGAGTGCTGGGTTTTCTCTGTGTGTTGTATTAATTTGTTTTGTAATTTTCCCTATGGTTCTTGCACCCAGACCTGTCTGGGGTTAACTGCTTGTGGCTCTGGGGACAGCACAGCTTCCTGTGAGTGCCAGTGGCACCCAGGGCTGAGCATGTTGCAGGGTCATGGGTTGTGTATCCGGTCCGGTATGAGAGTGCAGTTCCCTTCCGTGTTTTGTATATGTCTAGGGTGGTTATATATTCATGTGCACTCTTCCCTTGTTTTCAGTTTGTTTGGATTTGAAAGCTTGCATTGTGTGGCTGTTTTAGGGTCTCAGGTATTGGAAAGGACCTTGACGTGGTACCTGAGCTTGTCCCATTTGGCCAGATGCGGTGACTAACCTTTCCATTTTTGCTTTTAAATCTTAGCTGAGAGCTTGTAAGTGAGTGCTGGGTTTTCTCTGTGTGTTGTATTAATTTGTTTTGTAATTTTCCCTATGGTTCTTGCACCCAGACCTGTCTGGGGTTAACTGCTTGTGGCTCTGGGGACAGCACAGCTTCCTGTGAGTGCCAGTGGCACCCAGGGCTGAGCATGTTGCAGGGTCATGGGATGTGTACCCGGTCCGGTATGAGAGTGCAGTTCCCTTCCGTGTTTTGTATATGTCTAGGGTGGTTACATATTCCTGTGCACCCTTCCCTTGTTTTCAGTTTGTTTGGATTTGAAAGCTTGCATTGTGTGGCTGTTTTAGGGTCTCAGGTATTGGAGAGGACCTTGACGTGGTACCTGAGCTTGTCCCATTTGGCCAGATGCGGTGACTAACCTTTCCATTTTTGCTTTTAAATCTTAGCTGAGAGCTTGTAAGTGAGTGCTGGGTTTTCTCTGTGTGTTGTATTAATTTGTTTTGTAATTTTCCCTATGGTTCTTGCACCCAGACCTGTCTGGGGTTAACTGCTTGTGGCTCTGGGGACAGCACAGCTTCCTGTGAGTGCCAGTGGCACCCAGGGCTGAGCATGTTGCAGGGTCATGGGATGTGTACCCGGTCCGGTATGAGAGTGCAGTTCCCTTCCGTGTTTTGTATATGTCTAGGGTGGTTACATATTCCTGTGCACCCTTCCCTTGTTTTCAGTTTGTTTGGATTTGAAAGCTTGCATTGTGTGGCTGTTTTAGGGTCTCAGGTATTGGAGAGGACCTTGACGTGGTACCTGAGCTTGTCCCATTTGGCCAGATGCGGTGACTAACCTTTCCATTTTTGCTTTTAAATCTTAGCTGAGAGCTTGTAAGTGAGTGCTGGGTTTTCTCTGTGTGTTGTATTAATTTGTTTTGTAATTTTCCCTATGGTTCTTGCACCCAGACCTGTCTGGGGTTAACTGCTTGTGGCTCTGGGGACAGCACAGCTTCCTGTGAGTGCCAGTGGCACCCAGGGCTGAGCATGTTGCAGGGTCATGGGTTGTGTATCCGGTCCGGTATGAGAGTGCAGTTCCCTTCCGTGTTTTGTATATGTCTAGGGTGGTTACATATTCATGTGCACCCTTCCCTTGTTTTCAGTTTGTTTGGATTTGAAAGCTTGCATCGTGTGGCTGTTTTAGGGTCTCAGGTATTGGAAAGGACCTTGACGTGGTACCTGAGCTTGTCCCATTTGGCCAGATGCGGTGACTAACCTTTCCATTTTTGCTTTTAAATCTTAGCTGAGAGCTTGTAAGTGAGTGCTGGGTTTTCTCTGTGTGTTGTATTAATTTGTTTTGTAATTTTCCCTATGGTTCTTGCACCCAGACCTGTCTGGGGTTAACTGCTTGTGGCTCTGGGGACAGCACAGCTTCCTGTGAGTGCCAGTGGCACCCAGGGCTGAGCATGTTGCAGGGTCATGGGATGTGTACCCGGTCCGGTATGAGTGCAGTTCCCTTCCGTGTTTTGTATATGTCTCGGGTGGTTACATATTCCTGTGCACCCTTCCCTTGTTTTCAGTTTGTTTGGATTTGAAAGCTTGCATTGTGTGGCTGTTTTAGGGTCTCTGGTATTGGAGAGGACCTTGACGTGGTACCTGAGCTTGTCCCATTTGGCCAGATGCGGTGACTAACCTTTCCATTTTTGCTTTTAAATCTTAGCTGAGAGCTTGTAAGTGAGTGCTGGGTTTTCTCTGTGTGTTGTATTAATTTGTTTTGTAATTTTCCCTATGGTTCTTGCACCCAGACCTGTCTGGGGTTAACTGCTTGTGGCTCTGGGGACAGCACAGCTTCCTGTGAGTGCCAGTGGCACCCAGGGCTGAGCATGTTGCAGGGTCATGGGATGTGTACCCGGTCCGGTATGAGAGTGCAGTTCCCTTCCGTGTTTTGTATATGTCTAGGGTGGTTACATATTCCTGTGCACCCTTCCCTTGTTTTCAGTTTGTTTGGATTTGAAAGCTTGCATTGTGTGGCTGTTTTAGGGTCTCAGGTATTGGAGAGGACCTTGACGTGGTACCTGAGCTTGTCCCATTTGGCCAGATGCGGTGACTAACCTTTCCATTTTTGCTTTTAAATCTTAGCTGAGAGCTTGTAAGTGAGTGCTGGGTTTTCTCTGTGTGTTGTATTAATTTGTTTTGTAATTTTCCCTATGGTTCTTGCACCCAGACCTGTCTGGGGTTAACTGCTTGTGGCTCTGGGGACAGCACAGCTTCCTGTGAGTGCCAGTGGCACCCAGGGCTGAGCATGTTGCAGGGTCATGGGATGTGTACCCGGTCCGGTATGAGAGTGCAGTTCCCTTCCGTGTTTTGTATATGTCTAGGGTGGTTACATATTCCTGTGCACCCTTCCCTTGTTTTCAGTTTGTTTGGATTTGAAAGCTTGCATTGTGTGGCTGTTTTAGGGTCTCAGGTATTGGAGAGGACCTTGACGTGGTACCTGAGCTTGTCCCATTTGGCCAGATGCGGTGACTAACCTTTCCATTTTTGCTTTTAAATCTTAGCTGAGAGCTTGTAAGTGAGTGCTGGGTTTTCTCTGTGTGTTGTATTAATTTGTTTTGTAATTTTCCCTATGGTTCTTGCACCCAGACCTGTCTGGGGTTAACTGCTTGTGGCTCTGGGGACAGCACAGCTTCCTGTGAGTGCCAGTGGCACCCAGGGCTGAGCATGTTGCAGGGTCATGGGATGTGTACCCGGTCCGGTATGAGAGTGCAGTTCCCTTCCGTGTTTTGTATATGTCTAGGGTGGTTACATATTCCTGTGCACCCTTCCCTTGTTTTCAGTTTGTTTGGATTTGAAAGCTTGCATTGTGTGGCTGTTTTAGGGTCTCAGGTATTGGAGAGGACCTTGACGTGGTACCTGAGCTTGTCCCATTTGGCCAGATGCGGTGACTAACCTTTCCATTTTTGCTTTTAAATCTTAGCTGAGAGCTTGTAAGTGAGTGCTGGGTTTTCTCTGTGTGTTGTATTAATTTGTTTTGTAATTTTCCCTATGGTTCTTGCACCCAGACCTGTCTGGGGTTAACTGCTTGTGGCTCTGGGGACAGCACAGCTTCCTGTGAGTGCCAGTGGCACCCAGGGCTGAGCATGTTGCAGGGTCATGGGATGTGTACCCGGTCCGGTATGAGAGTGCAGTTCCCTTCCGTGTTTTGTATATGTCTAGGGTGGTTACATATTCCTGTGCACCCTTCCCTTGTTTTCAGTTTGTTTGGATTTGAAAGCTTGCATTGTGTGGCTGTTTTAGGGTCTCAGGTATTGGAGAGGACCTTGACGTGGTACCTGAGCTTGTCCCATTTGGCCAGATGCGGTGACTAACCTTTCCATTTTTGCTTTTAAATCTTAGCTGAGAGCTTGTAAGTGAGTGCTGGGTTTTCTCTGTGTGTTGTATTAATTTGTTTTGTAATTTTCCCTATGGTTCTTGCACCCAGACCTGTCTGGGGTTAACTGCTTGTGGCTCTGGGGACAGCACAGCTTCCTGTGAGTGCCAGTGGCACCCAGGGCTGAGCATGTTGCAGGGTCATGGGTTGTGTATCCGGTCCGGTATGAGAGTGCAGTTCCCTTCCGTGTTTTGTATATGTCTAGGGTGGTTACATATTCATGTGCACTCTTCCCTTGTTTTCAGTTTGTTTGGATTTGAAAGCTTGCATTGTGTGGCTGTTTTAGGGTCTCAGGTATTGATAAGGACCTTGACGTGGTACCTGAGCTTGTCCCATTTGGCCAGATGCGGTGACTAACCTTTCCATTTTTGCTTTTAAATCTTAGCTGAGAGCTTGTAAGTGAGTGCTGGGTTTTCTCTGTGTGTTGTATTAATTTGTTTTGTAATTTTCCCTATGGTTCTTGCACCCAGACCTGTCTGGGGTTAACTGCTTGTGGCTCTGGGGACAGCACAGCTTCCTGTGAGTGCCAGTGGCACCCAGGGCTGAGCATGTTGCAGGGTCATGGGATGTGTACCCGGTCCGGTATGAGAGTGCAGTTCCCTTCCGTGTTTTGTATATGTCTAGGGTGGTTACATATTCCTGTGCACCCTTCCCTTGTTTTCAGTTTGTTTGGATTTGAAAGCTTGCATTGTGTGGCTGTTTTAGGGTCTCAGGTATTGGAGAGGACCTTGACGTGGTACCTGAGCTTGTCCCATTTGGCCAGATGCGGTGACTAACCTTTCCATTTTTGCTTTTAAATCTTAGCTGAGTGCTTGTAAGTGAGTGCTGGGTTTTCTCTGTGTGTTGTATTAATTTGTTTTGTAATTTCCCCTATGGTTCTTGCACCCAGACCTGTCTGGGGTTAACTGCTTGTGGCTCTGGGGACAGCACAGCTTCCTGTGAGTGCCAGTGGCACCCAGGGCTGAGCATGTTGCAGGGTCATGGGATGTGTACCCGGTCCGGTATGAGAGTGCAGTTCCCTTCCGTGTTTTGTATATGTCTAGGGTGGTTACATATTCCTGTGCACCCTTCCCTTGTTTTCAGTTTGTTTGGATTTGAAAGCTTGCATTGTGTGGCTGTTTTAGGGTCTCAGGTATTGGAGAGGACCTTGACGTGGTACCTGAGCTTGTCCCATTTGGCCAGATGCGGTGACTAACCTTTCCATTTTTGCTTTTAAATCTTAGCTGAGAGCTTGTAAGTGAGTGCTGGGTTTTCTCTGTGTGTTGTATTAATTTGTTTTGTAATTTTCCCTATGGTTCTTGCACCCAGACCTGTCTGGGGTTAACTGCTTGTGGCTCTGGGGACAGCACAGCTTCCTGTGAGTGCCAGTGGCACCCAGGGCTGAGCATGTTGCAGGGTCATGGGATGTGTACCCGGTCCAGTATGAGAGCGCAGTTCCCTTCCGTGTTTTGTATATGTCTAGGGTGGTTACATATTCCTGTGCACCCTTCCCTTGTTTTCAGTTTGTTTGGATTTGAAAGCTTGCATTGTGTGGCTGTTTTAGGGTCTCAGGTATTGGAGAGGACCTTGACGTGGTACCTGAGCTTGTCCCATTTGGCCAGATGCGGTGACTAACCTTTCCATTTTTGCTTTTAAATCTTAGCTGAGTGCTTGTAAGTGAGTGCTGGGTTTTCTCTGTGTGTTGTATTAATTTGTTTTGTAATTTTCCCTATGGTTCTTGCACCCAGACCTGTCTGGGGTTAACTGCTTGTGGCTCTGGGGACAGCACAGCTTCCTGTGAGTGCCAGTGGCACCCAGGGCTGAGCATGTTGCAGGGTCATGGGATGTGTACCCGGTCCGGTATGAGAGTGCAGTTCCCTTCCGTGTTTTGTATATGTCTAGGGTGGTTACATATTCCTGTGCACCCTTCCCTTGTTTTCAGTTTGTTTGGATTTGAAAGCTTGCATTGTGTGGCTGTTTTAGGGTCTCAGGTATTGGAGAGGACCTTGACGTGGTACCTGAGCTTGTCCCATTTGGCCAGATGCGGTGACTAACCTTTCCATTTTTGCTTTTAAATCTTAGCTGAGAGCTTGTAAGTGAGTGCTGGGTTTTCTCTGTGTGTTGTATTAATTTGTTTTGTAATTTTCCCTATGGTTCTTGCACCCAGACCTGTCTGGGGTTAACTGCTTGTGGCTCTGGGGACAGCACAGCTTCCTGTGAGTGCCAGTGGCACCCAGGGCTGAGCATGTTGCAGGGTCATGGGATGTGTACCCGGTCCGGTATGAGAGTGCAGTTCCCTTCCGTGTTTTGTATATGTCTAGGGTGGTTACATATTCCTGTGCACCCTTCCCTTGTTTTCAGTTTGTTTGGATTTGAAAGCTTGCATTGTGTGGCTGTTTTAGGGTCTCAGGTATTGGAGAGGACCTTGACGTGGTACCTGAGCTTGTCCCATTTGGCCAGATGCGGTGACTAACCTTTCCATTTTTGCTTTTAAATCTTAGCTGAGAGCTTGTAAGTGAGTGCTGGGTTTTCTCTGTGTTGTATTAATTTGTTTTGTAATTTTCCCTATGGTTCTTGCACCCAGACCTGTCTGGGGTTAACTGCTTGTGGCTCTGGGGGCAGCACAGCTTCCTGTGAGTGCCAGTGGCACCCAGGGCTGAGCATGTTGCAGGGTCATGGGATGTGTACCCGGTCCGGTATGAGAGTGCAGTTCCCTTCCGTGTTTTGTATATGTCTAGGGTGGTTACATATTCCTGTGCACCCTTCCCTTGTTTTCAGTTTGTTTGGATTTGAAAGCTTGCATTGTGTGGCTGTTTTAGGGTCTCAGGTATTGGAGAGGACCTTGACGTGGTACCTGAGCTTGTCCCATTTGGCCAGATGCGGTGACTAACCTTTCCATTTTTGCTTTTAAATCTTAGCTGAGAGCTTGTAAGTGAGTGCTGGGTTTTCTCTGTGTGTTGTATTAATTTGTTTTGTAATTTTCCCTATGGTTCTTGCACCCAGACCTGTCTGGGGTTAACTGCTTGTGGCTCTGGGGACAGCACAGCTTCCTGTGAGTGCCAGTGGCACCCAGGGCTGAGCATGTTGCAGGGTCATGGGATGTGTATATATTTTTTTTACATACATATGTATACACATACATATATTTTCACTCACACAAACACACACATATGCACACACTCACACAGACACACATATACACATACTCACACAGTGACAGACACACACATACATACATATGCACACACACACACACATATGCACATACTCACACACATACATATTTACTTACACACACACACACACACACACACATATGCACATACACACACACACATACTCACACATATGCACACTCACACATATGCACACTCACACATATGCACACTCACACATATGCACACTCACACATATGCACACTCACACATATGCACACTCACACATATGCACACTCACACATATGCACACTCACACATATGCACACTCACACATATGCACACTCACACATATGCACACTCACACATATGCACACTCACACATATGCACACTCACACAAACACACACTCACACAAACACACACTCACACAAACACACACTCACACAAACACACACTCACACAAACACACACTCACACAAACACACACTCACACAAACACACACTCACACAAACACACACTCACACAAACACACACTCACACAAACACACACTCACACAAACACACACACATATACACACTCACACAAACACATAGATATGCACACACTCACACACACACACACATATACACAGACACTCATATGCACACACACACATATACACAGACACACACATTCATATGCACACACACACATATACACAGACACACACATTCATATGCACACACACACATATACACAGACACACACATACATATGCACACACACACATATACACAGACACACACATACATATGCACACACACACATATACACAGACACACAAGTACATAGTTTTAAGGGCAGAAGTAGTTTGCTCCCTTGATGCTCTTAGACTTTACGCATAGTGCCCAAGTCCTGATTTATATGAGAAGCTATTAGGTTATTAACTTTTCCTCATCCAGTTAAATACACAATTTTTTTAAGATAATGTCTGCAAATAAAACTGCAAGTGAAAAAAAATAATTAACACATAGTTCCAAAGAGAGAGTAGTGGAAAAATTGCATGCAAGCCATGCTCTAATATATTAAATAAAATCTCTTTAATACCAGAGCCAACATAGATTTAATAATATAATAATACAAGCCTGAAATTTTTTCAACATATAAACACATTTATATATAGATCAAGTTAAAGAAACATTTTTTTTTAATGCTGAACGGATTGATATATTTTTTAAAAAAAATCTAAGCACACACTGACTGTCCTCAAAAAAGTAATTTTGAATTGAAAGCCATTCCTAATTTCCTACGTTTCTACCTTAAAAAATATCAATATCAATGCCTGCCATGCCATTCAAAAATACACTGACTTTTCCTCTCAATACAATTTCAAACAAATTCAACTTGTTACTGACTGTGACAGTAAGAGAGTGAGACAGTAGTTTTTTAAATATTACTGTTGTTGATCCGGATTCCGGTCCCCAACCCCACGCGACTGTCACTCTCTCTCTGAGTCTCTCCACACGAGTACCACAGTCACCACCAGCCACCTGTCGTCCCGCTCTTTTCTCAGCTCAGAACAGTTGCACAGCCGCAGTGTGCCTGCTCCTCCCCCCTAGCCTGTTCGACCATCTCCGGTCACGTTCCTCACATGGTGGTGTTGTGTGCTGCGCCAGCAGTCTTCTCAGCAATAGAGCCTGTGAGGAACGTGATCAGTCTACTGGAGGGGTGGGACAGACTGGTCTGAGAGGCGTGCACTGGTGATTGATGGGATGGCTCATGTATCTGACTAGGATGATGGATCCGACTCAGATCTCACTCCGATGGTGGGTGGTGCCAGACCAGTGGGGGCCATGTTATCAGTCTGAGAGAGAGACCATGCATGAGTCACCCTGAGCCAGCAGCTGCCAATCATCTGCCATGTATGAGTCGGGGGCAGTGTTGCTCTGCGCAGCGCACAGAGTGACGGAGTGCACAATATTAAATAAAATATTTTAATAATAGTTAGTACTAGTTTAGAAATGGGAATAGATAGTTTACCAAACGATTCCAAATAAAAGTATATAATAATATTAATAAATATAGTAAAATACATTAATACAACTTGATGGTATACTGTATGTGGTGGGGTATCACCCCCCCAGAGTGGTGTCACCCGGGTACGTGCTGCACCCCCCGCACCCCCTAGTGATGCCACTGTGTCTATCCTGGGAACAACCCCATCCCTTGACTACCTGTCTAGCAAAGAAAGACTTTGTAGGATCTGGCAATCCAAGCACCCTGTAGAAAAAGGATAAAGCAGATATTTGAGAATCACTTTCCCCTTTACACAAAGCAAACCCACCAACCATTAAGCAGGAATGCCTCCCACACCTTCAAGTCCTCTATCATGTCCCTAGAAACAAATATTCAGTCAGACCCTCTTAACTAGCCAAACAGTTGCCTTTCCATCCTTTTGTTGAAGACCCTACCAATGGGAATTACTTTGCTAGTTAAATTCAACAATCCCAGTAGAGATTGAATCAGCTTCTTCAAAGAAAAGTATTTTTTGGAAACAGATGCTCTTACCAAATCCAAAATACCTTGAACTTTGTCTAAAGGTAATCTATAAAGTATCTCTAAAGTGTCAGAGGCCAACTCTGGATCAATAGCATAATTGCCTGAATGCCCTTTGTGGTAAGAGAGGTGCTGTATTAGGAAAAACTAAGCACATTCCTTTTTTGGCACCACCCCTAAAGGAGATAATACCAAATTAGAAAGAGGTGACCTACTCAAGCTCAACTTTTTTCCAAGCTTTTCCCTAATTGCTTCCAGATGCTGATACGCAGATTTAAGATTTCGGTGAGTGTGTGATCCAGTTACCACTGTTTCTACTGGGATAAGAAACCGATCCTGAAATCAGGGTACGCCCTCAACCATGGCTCATGTGAGTCCACCCTCACTGGGGTGGGGAGCCCTTAGCCGTAGCAGGTTGTTTAACTGATTTGTCTGAATGGGATTGCTTTTTTCTGGAGTGAAAACCTCAACAAAATTTACATAAGTGGCAAAATATGCAACCGTTACCCCTTTCATATCTTTTCTCTTCAAAGGCCCAGAATTCTCTATTTTTCTTTCTATTCCTCACAGAGAATCTAAAATTTGAAACTTATTTGCTGAAGAAGGAGTGGACCATAATTGCATATCTTGAGATTCAAAATTTAGAATAGGATTCCCAGCCAACTTTCTCCTAAATTATGAATCATTTTCACACCATATGCCTTCTTTATAGCGCTTATGGATCCAATTAATAATATCCATATATTTTAAAATAGCATGTGCCTGGGTTGGGTACTTATCCAGGTAGCAAGATGAAAGGACCTGAAAACATCTGAGCCATTCATCAAAAGTATCAGGTTTCTTGACCCTTTTAGGACCTGCCCCATCAGAACTCCTTTCCCTCTACCTAAAGGCTTTAACAGATAGTTCAAAACACATTGACATTTCTGCCTTCATTGATTTCTCTAATGATCTTAGGCTTTAAATGGGCATAAAGGGAGTGAATTAAGCATGAATAGGTGTCAACCTCCACTGCAGATCTACAGCTTACCACAAAAGCATAACCTGCGGTTGCACATGAGCCAAGGGTATTACTGCAACTATCTACTGATCCCTGTGAGCCTGACTTAATTTCAACTGTTTAACCATCTTATAAATATTTTTTGGCCCCCAGTTACCAAACCTAAAATGTTTTTGCTGTCAGAGTCTGTGCTAGATGAATCAGTTAAACCAGACAGATCATGTACAAAAACATAAGACTCACTAGGTCCTGCCGTAGATGTTGACAGACCAACAACACCCACCCCATACAAATGCCCTTTTGAGGGCAATGGGTAGCTTAGGCCATTGGTAGTTTATTGTAGGCTAGGGTTTTTTTTATTTTGGGTGGGCTTTTTTATTTTGATAGGGCTATTAGATTAGGTGTAATTCTTTTTTATTTTGGATATTTCGTTTTTTATTTTTTTTTTGTAATTTAGTGTTTGTTATTTTTTGTAACTTAGTATTTTTTTGGTTTTGTAATTAGATACTTTGTAATTTTTAGAGTGGTGTTAGGATTTTTTAATGTGTAGTTTAGTTTTATTTAAAGGGACAGTCTACACCAGAATTTTTATTGTTTTAAAAGATAGATACTCCCTTTATTACCCATCTCCGAGTTTTGCATAACCAACACAGTTATAATAATATACTTTTAACCTCTGTGATTATCTAGTATCTAAGCCTCTGCAAACTGTCCCTTTTTCAGTTCTTTTGACAGACTTTCAGTCTAGCCAATCAGTGCCTGCTCCCAGATTACTTCACGTGCACAAGCACAGTGTTATCTATATGAAATATGTGAACTAACACCCTCTAGTGGTGAAAAACTGTTAAAATGCAATCTGAAAGAGGTGGGCTTCAAGGTCTAAGAAATTAGCATATGAACCTCCTAGGTTAAGCTTTCAACTAAGAATACCAAGAGAACAAAGCAAAATTGGTGATGAAAGTAAATTGGAAAATTGTTTAAAATTACATGCTCTATCTGAATCCTGAAAGTTTATTTTGGCCTAGACTGTCCCTTTAATTGGTAGTTAGTTTAATAATTATATTAGTTTAATTGTTAGTTTAAACATAGTTTTTTCAATTTGACAGGTACATTTTAATTTAATTTAAGCTAGGGGAATTTTAATTTTAATATAAAGTAAGGGGGGGGGCGTTAGGTTTAGGGGTTAATAGGTTTATTATAGTGGCGGTGGTGTAAGACTTAATAACTTTGGTATAGTGGGAGCGATGTGGGCAGATGGCAGATTAGGGGTTAATAATATTTAAATAGTGTTTGCGATGTGGGAGGGCCTCGGTTAAGGGGTTAATATATAGTTTATGGGTGTTAGTGTACTTTTTAACACTTTAGTTATAAGTTTTATGTTACAGCTTTGTAGCGTATAACTCATAACTACTGACTTTAGATGGCATTACAGATCTTGTCATTTTACGCTGTAACGCTCGCTTTTTAGCCTTACCACAAAACTCGTAATACTGACACTATATGAATTCCCTTTGAAAAACGTAATTTTTAGGAGTACGGTACTAAAAGGCTTGTGGTACACCTATACCGACAAGACTCATAATGGCTGCGGTGCTATTTTAACGCTGAAAATACCATATTTTCAGCATTAAAAGACAAACGCTCAAACTTGTAATCTAGCTGTATGTGTTTAAACCATGCAAATGGCTTAAGCACATAGCTAAAATCATCTCCAGAGCAGCAGTGCACTATTGGGAGCTACCTGAACACATCTGCTGATCCAATGACAAGAGGCAAATCTGTGTACCCACTAGTCAAAAGCTAGCTCCCAGTAGTGCATTGCTGCTGCTGTGGATATGTACATATTCTTTTCAACAAAAGGTTCCCAAAAGAACAAAGTCCATTTGATAATAAAAGTGAATTTGAAAATTACAGGCTCTGTCTGAATCAGGAAAGTATCATTTTTCCTATCCCTATAACTAAATAATACTACTAGTGTTGTACGTGCTTGTTTTCAGGTGGATTGGAGTGGGTGTGGCTATGCTCCAAATTGTCCCTGTAAAAAGTTCAATTGTTGCAAACTATGCTCTTTACAGGGGTTAAACACATGGGGTTAATCATAATCTTGCTTTTGTTTATGGCAGATAATGATTTCCAAATATCAGTTTTCAGTGTGTTAATAATTTCCCTCAAACACAAAACGGTTATCTCCAGAAAGCAACACAAAAATGTCATATTTTGCTTATTAATACACATTTTTTTCAAAAAAATGCATTGTGTGCTCTAAATTTATATGTTTATAAAAAAATAAAAAATAAAGGCCTAAATTACAAGTGGAGCAGATAAATATTAGTGCTGCTGTGTATTAACATTGCTTGAGTGCTTTCATATTTGTGCTCATATTACAAGCCCCTGGTGTAATGTACTTACCTGTGCTGACTGCTGAAGGTCCTCCTGCTAATCCTCCAATGATGCCCAGACTCAGCATTACACATCTAGTTATCCTTCCATGTGCTGCTATCTGCTATCCTCCATGTTGGTGCAGCATAATTTCTCTACCCCCTGACTTCAGCTGCAGTATTGTGTACCTAGACTCCTTCAGAGGTTACACAAGTACTCCCCCTAGTGGCAGACATGCAGTATTGGACAAACAGTATTGCACAGGAGATGTGAGAGATTTATAACTAACCTAAAACAAACAATATTACTTTAGAGACCATCCTGGAGTCATTTGATGATCATGAAACTACTTTAGAAGTAATTTGAACATCATCAGACATCATCAGGCTTGTAAACTCATCAGCTAAGGTAAGACAATCTGGGTGATGTCTTCAGAATGATTAACAGATTACCTTACTGATTACTTTACAAGCATGAACAGCCAGTGACTTACTCTAGAGTCACCTCATTTAAATATTTTGGCCTGTGGGCATACTTCAGTATGGCTTCTGATGTCTAGTCTGAAGGGTTCATAAGACCTTCTAATTCTTATGCTGTAGCAGGAATATTCTTTGTACACAAAAAAATATGGGGGCCTTTGCCCTTGTAATGATTATAGGGCATCGAATGCAGTAACAATGCAGTTGGGGCTATTATCTCGCAACAATACAGACCTAAGGGGATCATGGGATATTCCACTATCAGACCGAACTCGGCCAGTAGTCTTCTTATCCCGGCGTCAAGCCGGAATGATAGGGAATATCCCAGACCAGACAAAGTTTTCAAGATGAGGTAAGCAGCACTCGCCACAGGCAGGATAGTCTTCGGCGGCAACAGGCAGGAAATCAGAGAAAGGCAGTTCAGGGGTAAACCACTAGATTAGTCAGGTAGGCAGGGTTTGGCAATGGTAAAGCATTCCAGAGGTGTACCACTAGGATGGTCAAACAGGCAGGGTTTGGCAACAGAGAGGCAATCCAGAACAATAGGAGATAATCAAGCAGAGTAGTCAGACAAGCAGAGTTCAGCAGTAGTATATCAATTCAGCAGTGTAGGGGTTAACAGGCAGAGTGGTCAGACAAGCAGAGGTCAGCAACACTATAACAGTCCAGCATACAGCAACAATAACAACCAGGAGAATACTAAGTAACACCTATACTTGGGCAGTAACTTACATAGGCACAGGATTCGCGCCATAGGAGATCCTGACCGGCTTCAGAATGG
The DNA here is from genome assembly GCF_027579735.1 of Bombina bombina. Classification (NCBI taxonomy): domain Eukaryota; kingdom Metazoa; phylum Chordata; class Amphibia; order Anura; family Bombinatoridae; genus Bombina; species Bombina bombina. The sequence continues at coordinate 113,783,196 of NC_069508.1, read as the reverse complement.
ATGGGAGCATTCGGCAATGATGTTACTGCCGCACGTAGACAGGAGCTGACTCCCCCATAGTCAACGATGCAGAACAGCAGGTGCCGCGTCCCTAGCATCAGCTAGAGTGGCGCGGCGCAGAGCGACACTTCTCTTTATATACAGCTGAGCAGAATTATGATGTTTGATAGTGAATTGTTAGCCATAATATTGGATCTCGAAGACTGGCTACATCTAGTAAAAGGAACCCAAAATCCTAACACTATACACAGAACTGCACGTCGATCAAAACCAAGACAAGCCAGATGGACTCTATTCTTTAGTAGATTTCATTTAATCATGATATATATGCCTGGTTAATGGCAAGGCTGATGCTTTTTCTAGTATGACAGAAGAATTGCCTACACTTAAGCAAGAACCCAAACCAATATTATCTTAAGACTGTTTTCTTGCTACTTTATTTTCCATTCAGGATAAGATTAAACAGAGCAGTACTATTGGAGTAATACCAGAGGTATCACCACAGTTGGTATCACAAAATGGGATCTATTAATTCAAAAATAAAGTTTATATATTGGGCATTTTGAGATAATTAAAATTATATCCCCTACTTTGGTGAAATTATGTCTACCGAATGATTACTCAATACACCCTGTATTTCATACGTCTCTATTAAAGTCTATGGTTCCTTATCCCTTTCCATAGAGAACTCTTCCTAGACCTAATTTTATCATTATAGATGGACAGTAAAAGAACAATGTTCAGGAGATTCCAGAAAGAGAAGTGCCCACCTTGAATATCTAATACACTGGCAAGGTTATGGACTAGAAGAGAGATCTTGGGGTTTTGCTGAGATGTGTCCAAAGATTTCACAGAAGACATCCAGAGAAGCCAGGTCCTGATCGCCCCCAGAGGGTGCACCTGAAGGGGAGGCACTGTAATGTACTTACCTGTGTGCTGATGCTGCTGAGGGTGCTCTTTCTAGTCCTCGGTTGATGCACAGACTCAGCATTACACAACCATCTATTGCAATCCTCCATTGGTGCAGCATTATTTCTCTCCCACCCCCCTGACTTCAGCTGCAGTTATATGTACCTAGAGTCCTGCATAGATTACATAAACCCCCCCCCCCTCCAGAGTGGCAGAAATTCAGTATTGGACAAACGGTATTACACAGGAGATTTGAGAGATTTATAGCTAACACCACCACCCCCATACTAGCAGTCACTCATTTTTCAACCCTAAAAAGCACTGCTGTTAAGTGAGCTCAGTGCTCAGTTATTAAAGAGCTATCCTAGTGTGCAATCCTGTGTATGAACCTTAGATTTCCTGGTCTGAAGTCATGTAAATGAACTATTGCAGCCTGCCCTGACCTCTTGTCTGTATTACCACCTATAAACCTTTGCTACCTGTGCTGACCTCTGAACATTTTTTGACCTCACTTTTGGGTTTCCCTTCTGAACTATGCACTCCTGTGTTGCCCAGTGGTCGTGCTAGCAAATACTCTGCTACTGGGCTCCTATTCTACATTAATCTTGACACACGTTTATTTTTATCTCAGAGCGATAGTCTAGGTTGAGCTAATATCTACATGTTGGATAGCACGGGTGAGCTAAACTCCTCACATAATAGACTTATCTGTGGTTGTGCAGTCAAATCAATGTTGGAATCTGTTGGTGCTCTACAAATAACCGATAATAATAATAATAATTTCGCTTGAGCTTTAAACCGATGGTGCGAGCGAGACTTCCGTTGGGGGAGGAGCCATACAACTTACCTGCATGCCGGTGCTGTGAGAGAACGCCGTGTGATCAGCTCCCCGCTCTCCGCCACTTGCCTTGGGATCTGCTGAGGTTATTGAGTGTGGCGCTCAGCTGGGTCTCGACCCGCGTTAGAGCTTGAAGTCCCGATTTGCCATTTGGCAGCAGCTGCTCTGCAGTTGCTTTTATGGTTTATACTTCTTAGAAGAAAAGGCCCTTCTTGCTACAAGTCTTTGAGGTTACAGATCTACCTTGGCGAAATTGATACAGTCGGTGAGGGACCGGACCTGACTGAAACAACACCTGTCTTCCCTGGCCGGTAAACCTTACCTGGCGTGTTATCAAGCTCAGTGTGATATCCAGAAGGAAGCTGCTGGCGGCGGGGATTGTGTGTCAGACCTGGACTGGCGCCGCTTCTTCAGATGCTCCCTGGTGAGCAATAGTCTGAACCTAGTCCTGCGCTAAGCTTACAACACTGAGTTTGGCAGTCTACTCCGGATTGACTTCCCCTGCTGGTATGTGTGCCTAATACCTCGAGTTAGCCGAAATAGCGGCTTGTCTACGAAACCCGGTACCTGGTCACACCCCCGGAGGCTCCCTGAGCCAGCAGAAATAGCGGTTGGTCTACGGAACCAGGTGTCAGGTCACACCTTTGTAGGCTCCCTGGTGAGCGGCTGGAATAAATTGAGCTTCTCCCTGTCGGCGGAAATCCTTCGTTAGTCGACAAGGGGATAGAAGCAGGTACAGGCTCTCTGAGGTATTGGGATCTACATTTATTCTAAGGTAGCCCGGTTGACTTGTGTCTCTGAACTTTTGTCGTTAGCGGCACTGAATATAGCCGCGGGGGTAAAGTATAAGCTCTTCCATTGGGGCCAATACATTGTGGTGAACTTTGTCTTATTTAAAGAAAATGGTCGCAAATGGTAAGGGCCTGTTCTACGCATAAGGATTCTATCATTCCCGGCTAAGTAAGAGGTTGTGCACCCCACAGGAGTAGGATAGTGCGACAGGTCTCTGACTTTCCAGCCCTGCATCCCAGTGCTGTTAATACCAGCTCCTAGAACTATATTTTTGGGACACTTGGTGTTTGTGCTTTTTGACCTCATTTTTTACAGGATCTACAATCTTAGTAAAATCCTTTAGTTCAGTCCAAAGTTAATTGTTTCTATATAAAAGATCTGCCTTTTTTTTTATAAATATATGTTTAGCGGTGGTAAGATTCAAGTTTTTCTCAGGTGATATTACTGAAACAAGTTATTCTCCTTTCTTAAGATCAGGGAAGGGATTGGTGGAAATAAAGGAAGGGTAATGTATTAGTGAAAGATCATCCCCAGACCTCCCTGATCTCTTATTTCAGCTGGTGTTCTCCTTTTTTAGCTGTATGAGATAATACACATTGTACAGATGCATTTCAATGTTATGAAAAAATTTATTATTTTATAGAGATTGTTTAGATATATTCTAATGTAATGTTCTTCTAGCAACGCTAATTCAGATTCCCATTTTTTCAGCTATTTAAAAATTGTTGCAGACTGTGAGATTCAATTTGATTTGTTTCTTAAATTATTGCTGGCTAATTTGGGTTCTTCTTTTTTCCAGCTACTGGGAGAACTATTTAGCTAGGTATATACATTATTCTTAGAGTGCTATTACCAATCCGGGTTTAATGATCTTTAGCATGAACCTATAAGATCATCTTTAGTATTTTTGGGTAGAACAATTTAACCTTTGGGTGCTATCCAAAAAAAAAAAAAAGCAGTGGTCCTGGTCTCTATTTATAGTGACCTGCTGTGAATTCTTCTCTACTAATCCTCTCTTTTCTCTTGTGTCGTGAATAATCTAGGGTTCTTTTATACGAACTTAGCTGGTGGGATTATTATCGTTACTCTGCTCTTCTCACGTATTCTTAAGCTGTACACCAGAGCACGCCACAATTTTATTTTCTTTCACCCCTCACTCTTTATGTCGTAAGGACATATCCTAATAACAACTAGATATTTATTTCACTAGAAGGGTTTGGTTTCCTTCGGTTCTGCGGTATCACTCAGGGTTTTCTTTTTTTTTTTTCTTCCACTCTTGCACTCTTGTCACTTTTTTTTTTTTTTTTTTTTAGCACGCACGATTGTTTCACTTCTATATTGTTCTTTCTAATTTATGGATAAATTTTTATCACAGGGGAAATCTTCCTCTCCTAGAATGCCGAGTAAAGTTAAAGATAAAAAAGCTAAAGTTCCCGAAGCCAGCTTCGATAATACGATAGAACCAGCGTTTAATCCCGCTGACTCTCTGATTGCTCAACTATCTGATCTATTTTCACCCCAATTTGACATGATTAAAAAAAAGTTGGGCTCAATTTCATCTGAAATTTCAGCACTCTCAGTGGAAGTAAGACAATTTTCTACTAGAATGCAGGAAGCAGAGAGTAGGATTTCTGATCTAGAGGACCAGGTCAACACCCAAGATAGCATAATTACTAAACAGGATTCTAAAATCAATTACCTCCAGGGACGTCTTGACGACCTAGAAGACAGGGCGAGAAGAAATAATATCAGGATTGTGGGTCTTCCAGAATCCTCTGAATTTGAGGATCTGTTACAATTTACTTCTATGATACTACCACAGAGACTAGGGGTCCCACAATCCAGATTGCCCATCCTGGTCGAGAGAGCCCATAGAATTGGTACCAAAAAAACCACAGAGACAGCACAGGGAAGAAGCAGAATGTGTATATGTAAGATACTGAATTTTCAGGACAAAATAGAAGTAATGAAGCTATTTAAAAAATTAAAGGATCCTCTAATTTTTGGTAACAATAAAGTCCTCTTGTTTCAGGACTTTTCTGCAGAGACCTCGCAGAGGAGGCGGACGATGGCTCCCCTCTGTACTCAACTCATTAATAAAGGTATTCAAGCCCGAATGATTTATCCGGCTAAAATAATAGAGTACGGAGGATCTCGCCTGACCTTCTCTGAGGTGGGGGAAGTAAAAGAATTTCTCAAAGCGCACAGGACGTTTTCTCGCATAGATTTGTTTTTTACTTCAATCTCTTTTTCTAGTGGCAAATTAGAGGCTGAAATTGGTGAGATTATGATCTCTGATCATGCAATAATCTCTGTCTCGCTGTGTTCGCAAGATAGGTGTGGTAGTAAGAGTCATAGATTTTTCTATCCCAGGTTTTTATCTAACGACCCTAGATTTATCTGTTGGTTAAAAGGAAAATGGGATGAATACGTTGGGTTTAATTCAGCATACAAGTATAAAATTCAAACCTTTTGGGAAGCTGGAAAAGCGGTTTTACGGGGTGAAATAAAGGGATTTCTGCATACTAGGAATAAGAAGATCCGAGCTAGAGATGTCCAGCTATCTAACCAGGTCAGAAATCCTTTTAGGAATTTTCGGGGTCTACCTTCTAGGAATAATTGGAATTTATATATAAACGCCAAGAAGGAAAGAGATTCCGTCCTGCGACAAAAACATCAGGAAGAAGAGCTAAAAATCAATTTACGATATAAGAGCATTCATGGTAGTTCAGCCAAAAGTTTGGCGAGATTAGTCAAAGCCAAGAAAAATAAAAATCTTATTCCTGTGATACAGCACATGGGTAGAGGCACCTCAGATGCGGAGGAAATAGCAGGAATTTTCCATGATTTTTACCAATGTTTATATGCTGAAGGAGATTCTAATTATGACAATGAAATAAACTTTTGGTTCTCGATCGTGGTACCTAAAATTCAATCAGAAGAGTTAGAAATATTGAATGCCCCTATCTCAGCCGAGGAAATTAGCAGCGCAATATCCCGGGCTAAGTTGAACAAGGCAGCAGGTCCTGATGGGCTCCCAATAGAATTTTATAAAACATTATCTGACCTGCTTATTCCTATATTAGAGAAGCTATATAATAGCTATTACATATCAGGTAATATACCTTCCTCGTTTTTCTCGGCTGCCAATATCTCCTTAATTCTTAAAAAGGGGAAAAACCCGGAGGACCCGGCTTCTTATAGGCCTATCTCAGTCCTTAACGCAGACTATAAAATCCTTGCTTCCATTCTATCCTGCAGATTGGTTCTATGTCTGGAGAGACTCATCCACACAGATCAGGTGGGCTTCATGCCATCTCGGTGCTCTTCTAAGAATATAAGGAAATTAACAACATTGGTTGATTTTATCTGGAATTCAGAGCAGGGTAGGGAGAGGTCTGATCTAAAAAATTTAGCGGTTCTTACATTAGATGCAGTCAAAGCTTTTGATTGCATCTCATGGAAACATATGTTCTCAGCTCTTGGCAAATTTGGTTTTACCGGTAATTTTCCTGATTTTGTTCGAAAGATTTATCAGAAACCTATTTCATACTTATTAGTTAATGGTACGATGTCCCCCAAGATCCCTTTACACAGAGGAACAAGACAGGGGTGCCCTCTTTCGCCCTTGCTCTTTAACATTGTATTAGAACCTCTGGCTATCAAGTTTCGTGAGATTCTCCCTGGGATCCCATTAGGAGGTCAATATTTGAAAATACTTCTTTATGCCGACGATATTTTACTTTTTCTTAATAAACCAGCTGACACTATCCCAAAGGTGATATCTGCGATAAATCAATTTAGTTCCTTTGCAGGCTATAAAGTCAATATGGAAAAGAGTGAATTGATGTGGCTTGGGACACAGTGCCCTAACCAACCTGTAACAATCTTCCATAGAGTAGATGCTATTCGATATTTGGGATTAGAGATTAATAGAAATCCGAAACTTTGGTACCAGGCCAACTTCGGTTGGCTATTTCAGAAAATTCAAGAGGATCTTAAGATTTGGGCAGCATTCCCTTTATCACTTACAGCTTCAGTAACCTTAATTAAAACTATAATTTTTCCTAAAATCCTTTATTATTTGCAAAATCTACTTCTCCTGATCCTGAATAAGGATTTGAAGAAACTGGCAGCCTGGTTCTCAAAATTCATTTGGAAAGGCAAAAAGCCACGATTATCGCTTAATAGGCTTACGCAAAAATATATTGATGCGGGCTTGGCTTTGCCCAATATCAGACTATACAATTATGCTGCTTTGGTTAAGATTATTTTTGATTGGGTCTCCCGGGCGGAGCTAGTAACTACCTTGGAGCTTGAGTCATATTTTGTGAAACCATGGGCGCTGGAAGCCCTGATTCATTGTACTCCCCAATCTCTTCCGCTCGAGGTATCCATACTAATGTCATTTAGGAATATTATTGTAGCTTGGAATAGACTTTGTAAACTGTTCAAAATTGATTCTTCCTTTTCTGAATACCTCCCAATCAGGGGGAATCCCCAGTTTCTTCCGGGCTTAGATCAGAAATGTTTTTATGAGTGGCAGGTTAAAGGGTTAGAATATGTTCATCAACTAGTTAATGAAGATTTACTGATGCTCCCCTGGGAAACATTACGGGAACAATTTTCTCTGTCCAGACAGCATCGGTTCGCATATTTTCAGACTCGACATTTTATCAATGCTCAGAATTGGCACTCTGGTGAGAGAGGTGAGTTTAAGACTTGTATTAGAAAATTTATTCTTGGTGATTCATCAATCTCACTAATTTATGACATTATGCTGACTAAGCAAGGCATGCTGGAGGAAGATTTGCGGACCAAGTTCTGGCTTCCACACATTAGTTCTATAGATCCAGAGGGAATAAGCGATAGTCTTGCGAGAGTGGCGAAACTTCTGGTGCCTACAAACTGGAAAGACTCCCATTTTAAATTATTAAATAATGCTTATATATCGCCGGCTTCAATGGCCAAATATTTTCCTAATAAACATTTTCAATGTGAACATTGTGCTTATACCCGGGCTGACCTCTGCCACATGTTATGGGCCTGTCCAAAGATCCCTCAATTATGGTTGAAGGTCCAGTTCTGGTATAATAGGGTCTTTGCAAGCTCTATTGTCCTCTCCCTTGAAAAGATAGTATTGCTATTTCCGGAGATAAGAGGAAGGGAGAGAACGCGTACCCTAAATACAATTATTCTAACAGTTAGGTACAATATTTTTAAAAAATGGATTGCAAAGAGTCCTCCCAGTTTGACACAAGTCATAGGGGATATCCAAGCCCAGGTTATTTTTGAATCCTTTCATTCTCAGTTTGTATCTGAAAGGAAAATGAAGGAGTTTTTAACAGGCTGGGTGCCGGTTATTAAGACTTATCCAAGTGCTGTACAGAGACAGATTCTGAGACCTTTTTTGGCTTCAGTTAGTTTCGCAGAATTAGTTCTACATGGCGAATTTCCTGATACTTGGATTAGAAATAGGATCTCGGTGGAATAAACTTTGACAAAAAATTGATATCCTAGATGTTGGTTAGTTCTCCTGCCTAGGGGAGTAGGAGGGGTGGATCTTTTATTTTTTTCTCCTCGTTTTTTTTTTTTATTTTATTTTTTCTCTCTTCTTCTCTTCTTTCGCTTTCTCTTCTTTTTTATTTTTTAGTGCTGAAAATTAGCTTCTTTATTACTTGATCGTAGTCGTTGCTGATTCTAGAAAGATCATTAACATTGTTATGACTGCCTAATATTGTTTTTGTATTGATATGTCAATGACTTATGCTGGTCCTGCGAGATCATGGTCATCCTGCGTGACGTACATAAGCAGAACAGATGTTATCTTCTTTGTCTTATTTTTTTATTTATTCATTCTGTCAGTTATATGGCTAAGTCTAATAAAAATATTATAAAAAAAAAAAAAAAAAACAAACGATGGTGCACAAATAGTGAAGTCCTTTGTTTGGTTCCGTGCTATGCTATTAATAATAATCATTTTCTTCAGGTCTCAAAAATCACTACATTTTTAATGCTGCTATTTATTAAAAGTACAGGGAACGCTAAAAAAGTGTCAGCCACTTTAAAATGCTCTAATTAACATTTTTATCCATCCACTTATAATACCAGATTGTGGGTTATTCCAGACCAAGAGCAAGATAACTCACCATATGATATTGAATGAGCTCCATTTGTAATATTTTCACTTATTTAATGCAATTATATTTTGACACATGTATAATTCTTTGTGAAACACCTATTTTCTTTCTTTGCTTTTCTTCTGCTTTGGATGGCATTTTTTTGCGAACTCTGTAAAAGTAAACACTTCCTGGTTGGCAATTTAGCAATAAAATACATATAAAATTCAGCATATCAAATGGTGAAACACATTACTTACATTAGAAAAAAATATAAAAAATAAACTTTTCAAATACATATATCTTTTTTATACATCAATATCACATGATCTAATTAAATGTGTTAATTGCACTAAGAACACTATAAAACATCAGTTACAAACACACAGCCAGATTACGAGTTTTGAGTTATGAGCGGCTCGCTACTAACTTGCAAGTTATTTCCACTGCTTACCTTTAATAGCGCTGCTATTACAGGTTTGCAAAAAAACTGCGTTATCGGGCAATATGGCAGCGTTGAGCTCCATACCACACACAAATACCAGCGCTGCTTTGTGCTGGTTTTACGTGCTTGTGCACGATTTCCCCATAGACATCAATGGGGAAAGCCGGCTAAAAAAAAGCCTAACACCTGCAATAAAGGAGCGTAAAGCTCCATAACGCAGCCCCATTAATTCCTATGGGGAAAGAAAAGTTATGTTTACACCTAACACCCTAACATAAACCCAGAGTCTAAACACCCCTAATCTGCCTCCCCCAACATCGTCAACACCTACATTGCACTTATTAACCCCTAATCTGCCGCCCCCGACATCGCCGCCACCTACCTACACTTATTTATCCCTAATCTGCCACCCCCAATGTCGCCGCCACCTACATAAATTTATTAACCACTAATCTGCCGCCCCCAATGTCGCCGCCGTCACTATACTAAAGTTATTAACCCCTAAACCTATGGCCTCCCACATCACTAACACTAAATAAATATATTAACCCCTAACCCTAAGTCTAACCCTAACCCTAACACCCCTAACTTTAATATAATTAAAATAAATCTAAATTAAACCTACTATTATTACCTAAATAATACCTATTTAAGACTAAATACCTGTAAAATAAACCCTAAGCTAGCTCCAAAATAACTAATAGTTATATTGTATTTAGCTTATGTTTTATTTTTATTTCACAGCTAAGTTTGTATTTATTTTAACTAGGTAGACTAGTTAGTAAATATTTATTAACTATTTACTAGCTACCTAGTTAAAATAAATACAATTTTACCTGTAAAATAAAACCTAACCTGTCTTACACTTACACATAACATTACACTACAATTAAATAAATTACATTAAATACAATTAACTAAATTACAAAAAAAAGAAACACTAAATTACACAAAATAAAAAAGAAATGATCAAATATTTAAACTAATTACACCTAATCTAATAGCCCTATAAAATAAAATACCCCCCCAAATAATAAACCCTAGCCTAAACTAAACTGCCAATATCCCTTAAAAGGGCATTGCCCCAAAGAAATCAGCTCTTTTATCTGTAAAAAAAAATACAAACAACCCCCCAACAGTAAAACCCACCACCCACACAACCAAACCCCCCAAATAAAATCCTATCTAAAAAGCCTAAGCTCCCCATTGCCCTGAAAAGGGCATTTGGATGGGCATTGCCCTTAAAAGCTCTTTTTCTTTGCCCAAAACCCTAATCTAAAAATAAAACCCACCCAATAAACCCTTAAAAAAACCTAACTCTAACCCCTGAAGATCCACTTACAGTTTTTGAAGAACGGACTTCCATCCTCATCAAGCCGGGAGAAGTCTTCATCCAAGCGGGAACAAGTCCTCAACGAAGCCGGGAGAAGTCTTCATCCAAGTGGCAAGAAGTCGTCCTCCAGGCGGGCAGAAGTCTTCATCCAGACGGCATCTTCTATCTTCATCCTTCCGACGCAGAGCGGCTCCATCTTCAAGACATCCGGCGCGGAGCATCCTCTTCATACAGTCCCAGCCGTATGCTGAAGGTTCCTTTAAATGACATAATCCAAGATGGTGTCCCTTGAATTCTGATTGGCTGATAGAATTCTATCAGCCAATTGGAATTAAAGTTGAAAAAATCCTATTGACTGATGCAATCAGCCAATAGGATTGAGCTTCAATCCTATTGGCTGACCCAATTAGCCAATAGGATTGAGCTGGCATTCTATTGGCTGATTGAAACAGCCAATAGAATGAGAATTATTTAGTTAATGATAGTAATTTTTATTTAGATTTATTTTAATTATATTAAAGTTAGGGGTGTTAGGGTTAGACTTAGGGTTAGGGTTAGGGGTTAATAACTTTAGTATAGTGGCGGCGGTGTCGTTGGGGGCGGCAGATTAGGGGTTAATAATATTTAACTAGTGTTTGCGATGCGGGAGTCTGGCGGTTTAGGCGTTAATATTTTTATTATAGTTGCGACGATGTCCAGAGCAGAAGATTAGGGGTTAATAATTTTATTTTAGTATTTGCGATGCGGGAGGGCCTCAGTTTAGGGGTTAATAGGTAGTTTATGGGTGTTAGTGTACTTTGTAACACTTTATTTATGAGTTTTAACCATAACTACTAACTTTCAGGTTACAGTACGGATCTTGTAGTTATAAGCTGTACTGCTCAGTTTTTGGCCGGACAAGCAAACTCGTAATACCAGCGCTATGGAAGCCTTATTGAAAAAGGACTTTTTAAAAAGTGCGGTAGTTACGTTGCGTGACGGCCAAAAAAGTGTGCAGTACAGCTGTACCTACAAGACTCGTAATAACGGCGGTAGGGAAAAAGCAGTGTTATACTCATAACGCAAAACTCATAATCTAGCTGACAGGTTTGGAAGTTGCAATATGCATTCTGCTGTTAGATCATTTGGTGCTGCTGTGAAAAAAAAAAAAGTGGTGCAAAATCTGTGAGAGTGGCTAGACCAGCTAAAGACCTATAGAGAAGGGCACAGATTGTATATGTGATTGGACCAGGTAACCAGAATGGATTGAGAACAGCTTTGCCAATGAGAAGGAGAGTGGGTGAGGACCAGCCAATAGAAGAGGATGCACTAGGGCTACAAGATGGAGAAAGGAAAAAGGGTCTGGACTAGTTCACAGTGATGAAGAGAGAAGGATGGAAGATAGCAAACTGGAAATCCATTATGAGATAGAATCCAGATGAAGTTCAGATGTTGTGTAATGATAGAGGGTCCCATAATCAGTTTGTACTACTGATCTATTACTATGTAAACTGCTGATTCATTTAAATGAAAATGAGTCAGTTATTGATATAATATTGTGTGCTTATGTTAATAGGTCCCACACATCTCACACTCAAAAAAGAACACTTAGATATTGTTGTAATACAGTGGAGTTCTTAGGTGTAAGGAAGACTTAATGGTGTAGTGAATTGTATTTAGGGACCAGTTTGGCCATATCCTAAATTAAGATGAAGCTGAGATACAAGTTTAATTGAGGTAGGGTCATGATGTTTTGTGGGTCAAATGCAGTAGAGTTTGGTCATAAAGTGTATTAAATGCTCAGTAAAGATTTTACACACACTTTAAGGTCCATTGATAATGTAACCTACCGCACATAACATTGACAGCCGTAGCATTTGTTATAGTGGCTCTCATAGAAAGTAATAGTTGCTGATATTTCTTGGGAAATATTTCAATGCATGAGTCACATCAATGTTGTGCCTACCCCATTGTGATCAAAGGCAAGCCATTGTCAACTCTACCAATATTAATAGCATATGAATTAGCTGCATTTCTAATGAAAACATTTTTTTTTTAAATTGTTTATGGTTATTTAATATTGGTGGATCGGTAAAATGAATAAAGGGATACTATGTAGTCCTTATTCTTGGTAGAAACACCCATTGGAAAGTGCCTTGATCTTTGTTTTTCTTATGTGCTATGCGGCGGACAATTAACAAGAGATATAAATGGGCATCTGCACTGATCTAGTAATCACTGTGCACTCCAGCCTGTCAGGGGGTGGGGAAAAACTACAATTTTCAAATTTAAATTACAGGATCAGCAGGCAAAATAAATAATGACATTGAATTGCAAATATTTTTTACAATGCATAATTAAATCTTTAACGTTGAATAACATTTGGTATTTAATGTCCCTTTAAGCAATTAATGTCATGTATTTTAGAATTGAGAACATCAATAATGTATAGAGAGTTGTCAAAAGCCCTTCAGATATTTTCACAAGAGCAGTTAAGACGTGTGGTCACAGACAGCAGGATATCCTGTTATTCATATGAGTACAGATAGTCATCATGCTGACAAGTTACTGTTATCTGAGGATGTCACCATAAGTTTAAAGTGACTGAAGAAAAAACATATGTCTCCTATCCATGGAACCATGGTCAATAATAAAATAGTTTGGAAATCAGAAAAAAAAACCTGCAGAATCATAAACTGAAAAGTGTATTTTATTATTGCACTGCTGTTCGTATATAACTATGAGCCAGATTGTAAACCAAACAGTAATTTTTTTTCCGATCGTTAGGAAACTTCGCTAGAAGTAAGCTTTTAACGTGGGCGGGTTATTGCGTGTATTTCAAGTTAAAAGTAAAATGTTTGTGCACAAGCGAAACCCGATGTGCGCTAATTTCAGGACTTTGGATATCGCAACCTCGTTTCATCAATAGTTACTTTTTTAAAAGTTAATAAAATTCCTTGCTGGTTAGTCTTATAAAAGCCTCTTAGCCGTGTCGGTACAAACCACACCCACCAATGCAGGATGACGTTTTTTGAAAAAAAAAGTCCAAATTAAGGCAACGCGGTTCAGCTCATCATAGCCTTTCTCAAGTCTTGTCGCCATTTGGACCGTTTTTATGAAAACTTCATCCCGCATTGGTGGGTGTGATTTGTACCAGCACTTATACCGACCACTCTATCAAGATAGGAATCAGCAAAATTACGGGAATCGGGACTGTCAGGCAGCAAATTGCTTAAAGGGACAGTCAACAGATAGATAATCCCTTTATTACCTATTTCCCAGTTTTACATAACCAACACAGATATAATAATACATGTTTTACCTCTGTAATTACCTTGTAACTAAGCCTCTGCAAACTGCCTCTTTATTTCAGTTCTTTTGACAGACTTGCATTTCAGCCAATCAGTGCTGACTCCTAGGTAACTTCACGTGCGTGAGCTCAATGTTCTCTATATGACACAAATTAACTAACACCCTCTAGTGGTGAAAACTGTCAAAATGCATTCAGATTAGAGGCGGCCTTCAAGGTCTAAGAAATTAGCATATGGGCCTACCTAGGTTACATTTTCATCTAATGATACCAAGAGAACAAAGCAAAATTGGTGATAAAAGTAAATTGGAAAGTTGTTTAAAATTGCATGCCCTATTTAAATCATGAAAGTTTATTTTGGACTTGACTGTCCCTTTAATTAGAAGCCACATGTCAAAAGGTTTAAATGGATTCTATTTTATAAAATACCAAAATCATAAGTGGAAGTAAATTACCCACTATGTACTTTAAAGTGAATGCAAACTTTGATGAAATAGTGCCCAGTTTTTAAAAATACTATTAAAAACAGAGGCACTTTCATTCATCAAAGTTTACATTGTAGCAGATTTTACAAATACTTACCTTCTTCTCATGAAACGTTGGATCGCCGATCCCCCCGCCTGCTACTTCCGGCTGTACTTACACAGCAATGACGAAACTGGCTTCCTCCAATCACGGTGTGGTCCCACCTGATGGACACTCCTGGGGGGGAAGCCGTGATTGGAGAAAGCCGGTTTCTTCATTGCTGACGAAGTACGAAGGACCTGCAGACGGGGGATCTGCGATCCTGCATTTCAGGAGAAGAAGGTAAGTTTTTGTAAAATCCACTGCAACGTAAACTTTGATGAATGAAAGGGTCCCTGTTTTTATTAGTATTTTTTTTAAAAAACGGGCACATATTCATCAAAGTTTACATTCACTTTAAAGTGAAGGTCAAGTTTAGCAGATTCACTCACGCCATTGTATACATTATTCAAAATTAGCTGTATTTAATTCATAATTTTTTTTAGTTATCAATATTTTAACCTTTAAAACTGCCTTCGTTGCACTTCTTTCCTCCACGCGCCATTTTTACAAATTGATTGACAGCCGAGTCCTATGTGATACATCAATGGTCATTTCCCCCCGGGGCGTTCAGCCCCTTTTGTTCAACGTCACGTTATCGTTTTGCGCATGCGTATATCCCGCAATCGCCCTGCTTCTTCATCATGCTCATGCTAATGTAGTAATTAATTCATTGAATACTGTTGTGTCAATAGCGATATTGCAGAGTTTTACGCATGTGCAGTTCATGATTGTGAATGCGCTTTGGAGTGACGTAGATAGCGGGTGGGACCGCTGGATACGTCACACCAGGAGAACAAGGATGTTGCGTTTGGGAGGAGTCGGCATTGCAACGGTATACATTTTTATAACCAATTTATTTAAATAACAAGAGTTAAAATAGAAAAAAAAAGTTAGCGACTATATTAATGCACTATTTATACGTGCATTGCGGTAGTCAACAACTGTAAACTTGACCTTCACTTTAAAATCATTGGAGCAGGAAAGCATTGCCAATATAAAAAGGGAACTAAGTGTTTTTTTTAGGACTAAACAGTAAGAGATTTGTTGAACTGTTAAGAAAGTAACTATTGATTAAACTATTTTTATAAACACGTGAATATTCAAAGTAACAATTTTTACATACGGATTAAAACTTTGTTTTAATATTTATTACAACAGAAACAAGTGTTTCTTATAAATCATGCATGATATATATTGTAATTTATGAATGTTGTATATCAATTTCCCCTATGAACCAGGGAAGTATTAAGTAGCGTCTTTCACAAAATAATTTGAGCCAGAAAATGCAGGGAAATGCAGTGTCATATAGCACATGAAGCATGGAAGTTAGTATTGCAGCAAAAGATTTTGAACAGAAGACAAAAGTGCAGGAGGATATTTCTTGTTGATTAGTATACCCCTCTGTCAACCGCGACTGTCTTATGTAGGTCTCAGCATATATATATGTAAAGCAAGGTGGAAGCAGGATTGTATAGCATATTATGGCACAAAACAGAGATGCAGGAGGATACTTCGTTTATGCATCCGTATCCCTCTGTCATCTACGTTCTTCCAGTCGTTGTATCTGGCAAACTGCTTTCCAGGTAAAATGTAAGGTCCAGTGCACAAACTCAGTGGATAGCATCAATATCCTCCAGGGCTTCCTTCAAAGTGAATAACCTTGCTTAGGCTTACAAACTTTGTTACACGCTCAAATTTCTCCATCATCCGATCAACTGGACAAGCATGTCAGGTCACGTGGAGCGGCCAGCAAATTGCCGACGTGCATTTCACCCCCCTCGTCACTAGAGAGACGGGGCTTCCTCAGGGCTCTGAAAGATGCTACTTCCCTGGTTCATAGGGGAAATTGATACCAAAAGAAAGACTTACTATCTTAACTGTCTATTACAGACTGATTATAATTATATCTGTCTTTTGGTTTTGTTTACTTAGATATCTTTGCAAAAACCGCCTAACACAACTTTCCTTGTACCTGTTGTATACGTATGTACTATAATCTTTTAGCGTCATGTTATGCCTAGTAATTTACTTAACGCTAGGTTTTAAATTGCTGTTATCTATAAGATATAAGTGTCTATGCACAGTCGTAGTAACTCTCATTTCCAGTTTTATTATAACCTATTAAGGTTTGTGAAAGTACTATTGAGACATACATTCTGTGCATAGCCAGTTATAGTATTTCTATTAGCATTACATGCCTTGGTATATTTTAGGAAGGTTTTAACTAACTGCTTGTCATTTCACTTGGACCGGTCCTAGCCTTTAAGAACATATGTACATATTCTGTATTTTGTATTTAATTTTTTTTAATCACAATATTTACTTTATCCAGTTCATTGGATGCTGTTATCTCAACGGGCCTGCGCTCAGCACAGTGTGAGAATAAAATGACCTTTTTTCAAATGTAGCATGTGTTGCTTTCGCCTTTATTTAAAAAGAGTGCTGAATTCCCAGTCTTTGATGTGGTTTTATTATAAATCTCTCTTCTTCTTGACTAATGTTTGATAACTATTTAATGGGTCTGCACCATAATAATTAGCTTTCACCTTCTCATCTCTTGTACTTGAGTTGGTAACTTTGTGTATACTTGGGAAGCCAATTATACACTTGCAACACTATATAAATCATAGCAGTTTTTCCATCCACATTTTCTAGTGTATATATATATATATATATATATATATATATAAAAAATGATTCTTTTTTTGTAAAATATATATCTATACCTACAACTCCAATTCTGAAAAAGTTGTGACAGTATGGAAAATGCAAAAAAACAAAAAGGGTCATTAGAAAATTAAATTCACCCTGTACTATATTGAAAACACAATCGGCTAGATTACGAGTTGTGTGGTAAGGTGAAAAGACAGCGATAACAGGTCCTAACGCTGCTTTTTTACGCCCGCTGGTATTACGAGTCTTGCAGGTATAGGTGTACCGCACACTTGTTTGACCGTACCGCAAACCGACTTACGTAAAGTTCGTAAACCCTTTTTTCTATGGGACTTTAATAGCGCCGGTATTACGAGTCTGTCCTGGGAGGCCAAAAAGTGAGCAATACACACTCTACCGTCAAGATTCCTAACACATTTTAAAGTCAGTAGTTATGAGTTTTACACAACAACGCTTGACGAGCTTGAAAAAGCTTACATAGCGAAACGATCGTCGGAACTAATAACTCTCCAGCGCGTCTCTACACTTGCTCATGCACCGGAAGGAGGAGCAACTCACATCTGTGGCCAGGTTGGACGGTTTAGCGGTTAAGTTTCTGCTGCCAGAATCCACTTGCATCCTTCAGTGGAGTTTGCTTTTGTGAGCAATAATAAGAATTTGCTGCTCTATTAACCTCTGAGATAGGTGTATTGTAAGCATTTGTGACGCTTTTTATCACATTTTAATAAATCGTTTTATACTATATTGCCGTGAGAGTACTGTTTACACACCAGTATAAAGTGGGCGTGCGCATTTCCTTGAGCTTAGGCATAAGCTCCAACCCATGTGAGTAGTCATTTGGCCACAAGCTTGATATATATTCTGGATAGTGTTACAGAATCACACTATGTTGCAATTTCTTTTCCTTTTCTCTGAGAATTTCTAAAGATACAAAGAAACAGAAGATTCCCAGCAAGAACACGCATATCCTTATATGAACTCTTAATTTTATTTTAATTTAAATTTTTTATTATTTCGTTATTGTTTTCACGAACTTTGATTGTGTTATCACATTTATTTTACTTTTACCTTGATTTGTGATGTTTGGTATTTTTAATTCATAAAACTCATAACTAAAGTGCTAAAAAGTACACTAACACCCATAAACTACCTATTAACCCCTAAACCGAGGCCCTCCAGCATCGCAAACACTATAATAAAAATTTTAACCCCAAATCTGCCGCTCCGGACATCGCTGCCACTATAATAAACATATTAACCCCTAAACCGCTGCACTCCCACCTACATTATACTTATTAAGCACTAATCTTCCGCTCCGGACATCGCCGCAACCTACATTATATTTATCAAACCCTAATCTGCTGCACCCAACATCGCCGCCACCTACTTACATTTATTAACCCCTAATCTGTCGTCCCCAACGTCGCCGCCACTATGCTAAATTTATTAACCCTTTAAACTTAAGTCTAACCCTAACACCCCCTAACTTAAATATAATTAAAATAAATCTAAATAAAACTTACTATTAATAACTAAATAATTCCTATTTAAAACGAAATACCTATAAAATAAACTCTAAGCTAGCTACAATATAACTAATAGTTACATTGTATCTAGCTTAGGGTTTATTTTTATTTTACAGGCAAGTTTTTATTTATTTTAACTAGGTAGAATAGTTACTAAATAGTTATTAACTATTTACTAACTACCTAGCTAAATTAAATACAAATTTACCTGTAAAATAAAACCTAACCTAAGTTACACTAACACCTAACACTAAACTACAATTAAATAAATTACCTACATTAAATACAATTAAATACATTAAATTAAATTAGCTAAATCACAAAAAACAAAACACTATATTACAGAAAATAAAAAACTAATTACAGATCTTTTAACTAATTACACCTAATCTAAGAACCTTACCCAAATAAAAAAAGACCCCCCCAAAATAAAAAAACCATAGCCTTAACTAAACTACCAATAGCCCTTAAAAGGGCCTTTTGTGGGGCATTGCCCCAAAGAAATCAGCTCTTTTACATTTAAAAAAATACAAACAACCCCCCAACAGTAAAACCCACCACCCACACAATTTACCCCCAAATAAAAGCCTACCTAAAAAAACCTAAGCTCCCCATTGCCCTGAAAAGGGCATTTGGATGGGCATTGCCCTTAAAAGGGCATTTAGCTCTATTGTACCCAAAGCCCTAACCTAAAAATAAAACCCAACCAATACACCGTTAACAAATCCTAACACTAACCCCTGAAGATTCACTTACCGGGAGAATTCTTCATCCAAGCGTCAAGATGTCCTCAACGAAGCCGGCAGAAGTGGTCCTCCAGACGGGCAGAAGTGGTCCTCCAGACGGCAGAAGTCTTCATCCAGACGGCATCTTCTATCTTCATCCTTCCGACGCGGAGCGGCTCCATCTTCAAAACATACGTCGCGGAGGATCCTCTTCAAACAACGTCTTCTTCAGAATGAATATCACTTTAAGTGACATCATCCAAGATGGCGTCCCTTAGATTCCGATTAGCTGATAGAATTCTATCTATCGCAGTGATCGATTGGGCGTATCTTTTACCTTTACGATGCCTCCTGCCTCCACGGCGTGTTCTGGATCTGAGTCCCCCAGAGAGGACAACTCAGAGGAGCCAGTGCTACTGCCACTCCAAGTAGACGCATGGAAATGGCGTCTCCCTCTACCGGAAGTTCTTCTCAGCATCCCTTCTGGGTCGAAGCACCACTGGTAAACTCATCCCTGGGTGTAATCAAGCTCATCCCTCGCAAACTTGGTCCGTTTGTGGTTTTCAATTACTTTTTTTATCTCCAATATTGCCCAATTGATCACTGCGGTCAGCACGCAACAAACAGAAATAATTTGTGCTAATGGTGTTCTCGACCAATCATCCGGGACGGTAATTACATCTACTGAACTTTGTGATAGAGGGATTTTGAAATTATGTACTAAAAAATCTGAGATCAGAGAGACTTTATGTCCCATGTTGAATATTTGTGAACCACACAATAATTTGAATAATATTGTTGTTAACATATCTAAGTCCCATATTCCAGGTGAAGAGTTATCTGTATTGAACAAGGGTTTGTATTTCTGCCCTGTTAATAATTGTAATTTTTTCCAGCTCTATAAGGATCTATTTAGAATCTTTAGGAATATCAGACTAAAAACGGTGTGTTTTGATAGGGACATGAGTTCTGACAAAAGAATTGACGATCAGTTAAGGTTGAAAGATGTGGGTTTAAGAAATAAGAGTTCTTTAATCCCTAATCAAAATAATCACAGTGTTGAAACTTTTGTAAATTTGGTACTACATGACATTGATTTACTTAAACTGAAATGTGATAAAAATAAAGTTACTAATAAAGGCAGCTATAAGAAATTTTATGGCAATAAGAGTAGTGTTAATTTTTCTAATAAAGTGAGTAATTTTTCTATAAAGGATCATGAAGCTTTAAAATCATTGCAAAATAGAGATGATATTATCCTGAAAAGTGCGGACAAGGGTGGTGCCATTGTAATATTGGATACAGAATATTATATCAATGAGTTCAGGGGACAATTAAACAATCAGAATGTTTATAGTAGGTTAAGTACTAATCCTATTTTTTTAACTCAAAAGGAACTTAAGAAAATCATAATTAATGCTGTGAATAATACTCTCATTGGGAAAGATTTAGCTCAATTTTTAGAAATTAAACATCCTATTACTTCAGTTATTTATGTTTTACCTAAAATACATAAAGATGATAAGGAACTGCCAGGTCACCCCATTGTTTCCAGTATTGGCTCAGTGTCCTCCAATGTTTCCATCTATTTAGATAAAATCCTTAGACCCTTTGTTGAAAATACTAATTCTTTTATTAAAGACACTAGCGATTTCTTGTTAAAGATTGAGACATTGGATCTGGGCACAGGTAAATTCATACTTTTCAGCCTTGATGTTGAGAGTTTGTATACATCTATCACCCACGTTAGTGGAGTGGGGGCTGTTAAACAAATTTTATGCAAATCTATTAATGAATATGTTTGAAGAAAAATTTGTATATGCCAACTCTGACTTAATTCGATGTGGCGCCTGTTGGGGGCGCTACATCGATGATGTCTTTGGCATTTGGCTGGGCGACTTGTCTCCTTTGTTAATGATTTGAATAGCTCTACTACTCATCTGAAGTTTAAACTCACTTATAGAGAGGAGGAACTAATTTTTCTTTATACTAAAATTATTAAAATTGATAATACTCTTAAAGTTGATTTGTTTAGGAAATCTACTGACCGCAACAGTATTTTGCATTTTGATAGTGCTCACCCCCTTGCCCTTTTAAAAGCATTACCTAGAAGTCAACTTCTTAGGGTTTGTCGCATTGTCTCTGATGAAAAACTTTTTGATATTAGATTGAGGCAAATGGGTGAGATTTCATTGAGAGAGGCTATCAGCAGACTCTGATTGAAAAAGAAATTAATATTATTTCTAACACCTCCAGAGGGAGTCTGTTAGGTCCTAAAAAGGACAAAAACTCTAAGAGCCAGCGGATGGTCTTTGTCTCTGATTACAATTCTCAAAGTCACCTGATGCAAAAGATTATCAAAAAACATTGGGGCATTTTGAGTGAATGTAATCCCAATATACCCAAATTTGTTGATGCTCCAATGCCAGCATTCAAGAGAGGTGTTAACATTTGTCAAAAACTTATCAGAGCGGATATTGGCTCTGCAATTACTGTTGATACACAAAGTATTTAACTCAATAGAATAACGGATGTTTTCCTTGTCTTGGTTGCTCTTGTTGTGGGAACATGATCAAAGGATCCTCATTTTTCCATCCTAGTTCTGGCAAAAAATATTCTATAAGAGGTTTTCATACTTGTAACACCCAATATGTGGTTTATCTGGTTAAATGCCCTTGTGGGCGTGGCTATGTGGGTGAGACCACTAGATCTATCAAAGATAGGATAATTGAACATAAAAGCTCTGTGAGGAATAACAATCCCCTTGCCCCTGTTTCTTGACACTTTTCCCAATGTAAATCAATTGCATTTTCAAATTATTGAATTTGTTCCTAGACCCAGGAGGGGTGGGGATAGAAATCTATTGTTAAAACAAAGAGAATGCTTTTGGATATTTGAATTAGGCACTATGGAGCCTGTCGGTATGAATAGAGATTGTGATCTTTCTATCTTCCTCTGATATTTGGCTTTTGTTAGTAGTACAGAAGTTTCGATTATTGTTTTTCTATTATTGTTTTTTCAATATCCCTTGCTGCTATACTATATTCCTTGTTTTCTAAATGATATTGAAATTATATTTAAATTATATTTAAATTATATCTGGGGTCTAATTTTAGTCCATCTAAAAAATCATGTCTATATAAATTAATACATTTAAAAATGCTTTTTTAGACTTAAAATGTTTAAATTGATTTTGACATTGTTCTTGAAATAGTAAATCTAAATTAAAAAATACACATGTATGTTCCTGTCTCTAGTTAGGTTTCTTTATTACTGTTTTGTATCCCATTGAATTGTTATTGTTTACAATAAATATATGAAATGGTTAATTTTGTAAATACCCATTACTGCTCTCTTGTGGTGGTAGGGTATATAAGGATACTTTGTATCAGTATTTTTATATTGCATGATTAAGGGAGGTTGACTCCCGAAACGTTGCTTGTTTGCTGTGCTCAATAAATAATTGAACTCCACAGGAAAAAAAGGGACAGGGAGGGATGAGGTAGCTACACTGCAGAAAAAGGGTTGCTACTGAAAAAAAGGAACAGGGCGGGATGAGGTAGCTACACTGCAGAAAAGGGGTTGCTACAGAAAAAAGGGATATGGAGGGATGGGGCAGCTACACTACAGAAAAGGGGTTGCTACAGAAAAAAGGGGGACAGGGAGGGATGGAGCAGCTACACTACAGAAAAGGGGTTGCTATAGGAAAAAAACGCATAGGGAGGGATGGGACAGCTACACTACAGAAAAGGGGTTGTTAAGCACTATTTAGCCCTTAATTGCCCCTGTCCACTCCCAACTTCTTTGTAATGTGTTGCAGTCATCAGATCTTAAATGAGTGTATATTTTAAAAAATATATTAAATTCACAAAGTAAAACATCAAACAATGTGATAATAATGTGTTTTCAATGTAGTACAGGGTGAATTTAATTTTCAAATTACTTTTTTTGTATGTTTTTTATTGCATTTTCCATATTGTCCCAACTTTTTTGGAATTGGAGTTGTATATATCTATAAGAATATATACATAAACATGGAGGAACAAGAGGGGGGGAGGGAGAACCAGGACCAGTATAGTATAGTATGGTCAGCAGAAACATATCCCTTTCAACCCTTAAAAAACATTTATATTTATATTTATCTAAAAATAAATTCAGAAAGTGTATTTATGAGTGTAATACTTTATTTTAATGTATTTATGTTTCAATTAACTTTTTTTTTACCCTATTCACTTTACCCTACGTCTTCAGGCGCGCTTATTCGTTTAGCAAAGATTTTGTTTGCCTTCAAGTGCACCTACTTACTTTAAAAACTTGTAATATGAACTCTAATAAGCGAAGGCACAATATTGCTTATCGTGTCCGGCTAACAATACTGCACCACTTGTCATCTATCCCTATGTGTTTCAAAAATCCTGCAAAGTGATTAAAGACATAGTTAAAGTCAAGTTCAGAGTAGCTATGCACCTCTGGGAGCTAGCTGAATTCTGGGAGCTAGCTGAATACATCTGGTGAGTCAATGACAACAGACAATTGTAATTAGCCATTGGTTAGCTGCTAGCTTCCAGTAGTGCATTGCTGCTCCAAAGCCTACCTGGGTATGTTTTTCAACAAAGGTTACCAACAGAACAAAGTAAAGTTGATAATATAAGTATGCTGAAATGTCTCTCTTAAAATTGTATGCACTCTCTTAAAGGGAAAGTCAAGTCCAAAAAAAAACGTTTATGTTTCAAATAGGTCATGCAATTTTAAACAACTTTCCAATTTACTTTTATCACCAATTTTGCTTTGTTCTCTTGGTATTCTTAGTTGAAAGCTAAACCTAGGAGGTTCATATGCTAATTTTTTAGACCTTGAAGACCGCCTCTAATCTAAATGCATTTTGATAGTTTTTCACCACTAGAAGGCATTAGTTCACGTGTTTCATATAGATAACATTGAGCTCATGCACGTGAATTTACTATGGAGACAGCTCTGATTGGCTAAAATGCAAGTCTGTCAAAAGAACTGAAAAAGAGGGCAGTCTGCTGAGGCTTGGATACAAGGTAATTGCAGAGGTAAAACATGTATAATTATAACTGTGTTCGTTATGCAAAAATGGGGAATTGGTAATTAAGGGATTATCTATCTTTTAAAACAACAAAAATTTCTTGTTTGACTGTCCCTTTAACCATTAAGAGACTGCATCTCAACACAACACATGAGGAGGACGGGAAGGCACAAATTCAGGATTCTCACTGGCAAGTCTTTTATGATAAGATGCTCTAAATTACATAACTTTGATACCCATTGACAAAACAAAATCTTATCTGAGCACTCACAGACGATTTTGATGTTCTGCATGAGGTGAAGGTAATCAGATATGGCAAACAATATTTAGGTTCTCTGGCTATCTCACAATGTTGAACTATTTTGAGTTGAAATAAGAAATGGAGTATCATGGAAATAAACAACTAGATAAACCCATCGTGTAATGGTACAAATGATAACTGGATTTGCTATTGCAGGCTACTTAAATACCTTTAATGTGAATCTTCAAGCTTCTGGTATCATATTCTTACCTAACTTTAAATATTGTAATCACACATATTTTCACAAAAAAAAGTATATATATATACTAGTCCTAAAGCCTGTGTACACGGGCCAATTTTTTTAAGTACCGCGGTTCCAACCCTTGCTCCCATTCTCTCTCCCCTCTCTTTTGTGCTCTCTCCCCCCTCTCTTTTGAGCTCTCTCCCCCCTCTCTTTTGAGCTCTCTCTCCCCCCTCTTTTGCTCTCTCTCCCCCTCTTTTGCTCTCTCTCTCCCCCTCTTGTGCTCTCTCCCCCCCTCTTTTGCTCTCTCTCTCCACCCCCTCTTCTGCTCTGTCCCCCCTCTTTTGCTTTCTCACCCTCTTTTGCTCTCTCTCCCCTATTTTGCTCTCTCTCCCCCTCTTTTGCTCTCTCTCCCCTATTTTGCTCTCTCTCCCCCCTCTTTTGCTCTCTCTCCCCCCTCTTTTGCGCGCTCTCTCTCCCCCTCTCTTTTGCTGGCTTTCTCTCTTTCCCCCCTCTCTTTTGCTCTTTCCCTCCTCTCTTTTGGTGTCTCCCCCCTCTCTTTTGGTCTCTCTCTCCCCCTCCTCTCTGCCCTCTGTTTTGCACTCCCCTCTGTTTTTCTCTCTCATCTGACCATCACCACGGCTTCTCCCATCCGACCACGCCCCCTTACCCCGCCCACCGGCGACACCCCCATCACGGCACGCCCGGGATGCCCCCATCACGGCACGCCCAGCCACGCCCCCATCACCGCATGCCCGGCCATGCCCCCACCAGGCAGCTTCCGCAGTGTGCACTCCTCTGCTGCTCAAGGCCAGGTATGTTTGTCTGCAGTCTCTACTGCGCTTGACTGCATCTGACAAACATACCTGGCCTTTTATTATTTAGGATATACACACACACATATAGATGAATTTATATTTGTATACGTACATTTACATATATATATATATATATATATATATATATATATATATTTTTTTAATGATGGGCCAGATAACGAGTGGAGCACAAAATATTGCTTACGTGAGCACGTTATTCGCGCTCCACTTAGTACAGTAATACCAGCTGAGTTCTTTACAGAAAGAGTGATTGATTTATGGAATAAACTTCCTCAAGAGGTAGTAATGATAAACACTGTGGAGGAATTTAAAAATGCCTGGGACAAGCATAAGAATATCCTACGAACTAGTTAAGTTTATACTGTTAGGTAATATCGGGCAGACTTGCTGGGCCTATGGCTCTTATATGCCGTCAATATCTATGTTTCTATGTTTCTATTACAATTTAGGTGCAATGCGAACGTGACCTCATATTATGTATACCAATAGTGCGCTTCCATAGGCTCCAATAGGAGTCTTGTTCTCATGCGTTAGACACATCTGAGAATCTAGAGCAGCGAAGGGGGTAAGTCGCGCAGTGATGGGCAGCAAAATGTAAATATATATGTATATACACATATTAACACATAAATATATATGTATATAAGCATATATATTTACAGGGAACACACAGACCGCAATGTAAAGGGACTTTTCAGTGCCGTTTTTTTTCTAACACCCCCAAACCCACTAAGTGCCATTTTTGTTGTTTTTTTATAAAATAAACATTCTAATTATTTTTTATTTTCAAAACCCACACTAGACTAAAACTTGGGGACATTTGTGGCACTTTTGGAAAATTAGCCAGAGATCTGATCTTTGGTTAATTTTTGGAGCGTTTGTTGCTACCACAAACTTGTATTATTATTATTATTATACTTTAGTTATGAAGCGCCATCATATTCCACAGCGCTGTCCATGGATACAGATCATTTAAATAAAACAATAATATAAAACTCCTAAGACTAAGAGACAGGACAGAATTTACAAACACATACAGGAGGAATCGAGGGCCATATTCCTGTGGGAACTTACAATCTATAAGGGTAGGAGGTTGAGAAACAGGAGATGAGGACTGCAAGATTGAGAAAGATGTTAATGCAGAGTTAGAGGAGGATTGAAGAGGGGAGAGGCGGGAAAGAGGAAGGCCAGTAAGTAGGTTATGGCAGTAGTCAAGTCGGGAAATAACAAGGGAGTGGATTATTTGCTTTGTGGTGTTAGCGCACAGAAAAGGTTGAATCTTGGAAATGTTGCGTAGATGTTGCGGTAGGATGTAGAAAGCGATTGGAAATGGGGGGTGAAGGATAGATTTGAATCAAGTGGAATCCCGAGGCATCAGACTTGGGGCGATGGGGAAATGGTGATGCTGTCAACAGGGATAGAGAAGTCACAGGTCGGGGTAGAGCTTGATGGAGGGGTAAGAAGGAGCTCAGTCTTGGACATGTTAATCTTTAGGTGGTTATAGGCCATCCAGGAAGAAATTCCAGATAAGCAGTTGCTGACATGAGAAAGGACAGAGGGAGAGAGAGCAGGGGTGGAGAGGTAGATCTGGGTGTCATCAGCATAGAGGTGATATTTGAAGCCATAACTGTTGATAAGTTTACCCAGAGAAGAAGTATAAATGGAGAAGAGTAGAGGACCCAGAACAGATCCTTGAGGTACTCCAACAGACAGAGGCATTAGAGAGGAGGAGTCATTGGCAAATGACAAAGAAAAAGACCTGTGAGAAAGATAAGAGTGAAACCAGGAAAGAGCAGTGTCACAGAGGCCAAAAGTGCAAGGGGTCTGTAGGAGGAGGGTGTGGCCAACTGTGTCGAAGGCAGCTGAGAGGTCAAGTAGGATGAGTATGGAGTGGTGGCCAATATTTTTATCAGAGAGAAGATCGTTCATAACCTTGGTAAGGGCAGTCTCAGTTGAGTGTTTGGGGTGGAATCTGGATTGCAGGGGGTCAAGCAAGGAGTTGGCGGACAGGAAGTGGGTTAGGCAATTATAAACTAGTTTTTCAAGGAGTTTTGATGTTAGTGGGAGCAGTGATATTGGGTGGTAGCTTTCAGCAGAATTAGGGTCAAGGGAGGGTTTTTTGAGTATGGGAGTGACTATTGCATGTTTGAAAGAAGATGGGAATGAGCCGGTAGAAAGAGATAGGTTAAAGATGTGTGTAAGAGCAGGAGTGAGGGTAGAAGATAGGGAGGGTATTAGATGGGAAGGTATAGGGTCGAGTGGGCAGGTAGTGAGGCGTGAGGAAGATAGCAAGGAGGAAACTTCATTCTCAGTGGCTGGATAGAGGATGCAGAGGGTGGCAGAGGGAGTAGCAGGTCCTGTTGATGGAGTATTGCAGGTTGGTGTTGGGATGTTGCTCCAGATAGAATGTGTTTTGTTTAAAAAGTAGTCTGCCAAGTCTTGAGCACTAAAGACAGATGAGGGGGGTGGAGCAGGAGGGTAGAGGAGAGAGTTAAAGGTGGAGAAGAGTCATTTAGGGTTTGAGGAAAGAGTAGATATAAGGGAGGAGAAGTAGGTTTGCTTGGCTAAGTGAAGGGCACAAGTGTATGAATGAAGCGTAAACTTATAGTGTATGAAGTCAGGTTCAGAGTGCGTTTTCCTCCAGACACGCTTAGTAGTACGGGAACATTTTTGCAAATAGCGTGTTTGCTGAGAGTGCCAGGGCTGCAACTGAAGGCGTGATGTTATGCGCAGCTGGGGAGGGTAAGTGTGTCTAGTGCAGAGGAGAGAGTTTTGTTATAGTGGGATAAGATCAGGGCAGGTTATAGTGGAAGTGTGAGGGTGGAGATCTGGAATAGTTTTTGAAAATTGGAGCGGATCCACAGCATGCAGATTTCTACAGTTGCGGGGGCGAAATGGAGGAGTTGGTTTAGCTGTTGCATTAATATTATAGGTGACCAGGTGAGGGTCTGAAATTGGAAAGGGGCGACAGGTGAGGTCAGATATAGAACAGAGGTAGGAAAATACCAGGTCGATGGAGTGTCCATCATGGTGGGTAGGGAATAGGGTGGATTATGAGAGACCGAAGGAGGATGTAAGTGAAAGAAGTTTAGAGGCAGCAGGGGCAGATGGGTTGTCAATGGGAATGTTGAAGTCCCAAAGAAATAGGGTTGGTATATTTGTAGAGAGAAAGTGAGGAAGCCAGGCAGCAAAGTTGTCAAGGAAATGGGAGGTAGGTCCGGGAGGGCGATAGATGACTGCCACTTTGAGGGAGAGGGGGGAGAACAGGCGAATACAGTGGACTTCAAAGGAAGAGAAGGAGAGAGATGGGATTAGAGGTAGGTGCTGATAAGTGCAAGAGGGGAGAGCAGGATCCCAACACCACCGCCACATTTCTCACCTGGCCTAGGGGTATGGCTAAAGTGAAGACCACCATGTGTGAGAGCAGCAGTGGAAACGGTGTCGGAAGGAGATAGCCAGGTTTCGGTAATTGCTAAAAGGGTGAAAGAATTTGAAATAAACAGGTCATGAATGGTTGTATATAACTTGTAATGGCTAGTTATTTATGGTGCGCGCCCGTAAAAGCCCGTTTATAAATTAGTGCTCGACTTGCATTGCAATGTAATTTGTATCAGAGATTTTTTATTTTATTTTCTGTTTAGGTAAAATGAATTTCAGTTGACCATAGCCTGTTATATTTCCAGCGTTCTATATATCAAATCAACACATCTTGCAGCAGAATAATGTTAGTTGTTGAGAAAACCCTGGAAGGTTGTTTGCCTCGTGAGCTACTTATCTAAATAAAAACTTACAAGCATTCAGCATTATCTACTTTAAACCTTTCATGTTTCATTTCATGTTCTGTCAGTGCTTTTTAATAGAGTAGCTAAAGCAAATACAGTGAATGTGAGACCCAGTGAATTAAATCATAGATAGAAAGTATAACCGCTTTGCTTAATGGTTTAAAGTGCTTGTTCTGTGTATTGCAGGATCAAGGTTCCCTTATAGGAATTTCTTTTTAACTGTTTCATAGGCCAATGACTTAGCGACATTAAATTTGTGTTATTTTGTTGTTTCATACAAAACATATTTGAAATGTTTAATTTGTGCTCTTTTGAGTGTATGTTTTTATTTTGATTTAATGCAACATTAAACTAGACATTAAAAAGTGTAATTCACTTAAAAAATGTTTAATTATTAATAGAGGGAATGAATTTAATACAGCTAATAATTAACTCCAAAACAGGCAATATGAGACTGCACACTTATTTGGGAGTTTAGGTTTAAAGGGACAGTCAACACCAAAATTGCTATTGTTTAAAAAGATAGATAACATCTTTACTGCCCATTGCCCAGCTTTGCACAACCAACATTGTTATAGTAATATACTTTATAACATTTAAACCTCTAAATTTCTGCCTGTTTCTATGCCACTACAAGCAGCCTCTTATCACATGCTTTTTTTATTTGCTTTTCACAACAGGAGACTGCTAGTTCATGTGGGCCTTATAGATAACATTGTGCTCTCTTACAGCAATGTGCATGGCACTACACTTATTAGCTAAAATGCAAGTCAATAAGTAATAAATGAGGCCCCGTCGAGCGCCTGTGAGAGGAGGGGCCAGTGACCTCACTCAAGGCATAGAGGGGCGTGTCTGCGTGAGCCATTGCTCACTTTTTCTTTCATCGTCGATCGAAGAGGACCTGGAAAAGAAGCGTTCCTGTGAAGAAATGTCTACTCACCATGGCTGATCTTCAATCAATACTCGGGACGGTCCAGGAGCTGCTGAAGTCGAAGGGCATCGAATGGATCCAGCGAAGACTCGTTTCTGATGAGGATGTTGGTTCCGGAGGTGCAGCTATGGCGGGCGGAGGATCTTCTAGGCCTGTCCGCAGGTCCCGCCAGCCTGAGAGGCTCAGTCCGTCGGGAGCAAAACGTCGGGACTCCGGCAGCAGAGGAAGAAGGACGGTGAAGGCTTCGTCAGCGGGAGATGTTTCCAGTCAACGGGCGGTGCAGGTCGGCACCGTCGCAAGGAAGTCGGGAGTTGGTGAGAAGCGTCGGAGCAGGACAGGAGTCGGCAGCGTTCCGGAGGTGTCACGGTTGCCGGTGGAGGAGCCTGGTGAAGGTAATAAATTTTATTTTGCAGGTGAAGCGGGGCAATTTGGCGGCAATAATGAGGAGAATGAGGCGGCCATGGGAGTAGTAGGCGAAGATTCGGAAGAGGAGACATTTTCGAATTTGGCGCCAATTAGGGACGAGGTAACGGCCATTTTAGGCCTAAAGGGTGCAGCATTACAGGAGGGTTTTACGGCCTCTGGGCCTTGTGGGGCATACTTTAAGGAGCATACGGCCCTCAATGAAGGTGCCAGTGGGGGTTTGTTAATGTCGGAAGGAAAAAGGAGCTCAACGGGCGCTAGGCCTATGGCTAGGTCGATTGAAAGGCAGGAGGTTAATTCAACAAGGAGCAAACTAGTTTTTCAGGAGCACAACACCAAAGGGCCGGGTAAAAAAGCTGTTAGAAAAACAAAGCATCTGGACAATTTAGAGGGACCAGTTTACACCGTGACACAGGATGCAAGTTTAGATGCAGGTTTTCAGGAGGGTGGTATTTTGGGGGGTTTTGTGGTTAATAGGGGAGGTAATCAATTTAGCAGGGTTAAGGATAGTGGAATTAACCAGAGTTTTAATGATGTTAGGGGGGATGCCGGTAGGCAGGGTAAAATGTCTTTTTCCCCAGCTGTTTTTCAGGATAGGTGCTGCAATTCTGGACAGGCTGACGTCGCTCGTCGGAGCGGCCATGAAGAAGGTGATTCGTTGTGGATACAGGAGCAATACAGCGACGCCCATCTTGTTCAGGACCGGTTTCTGTGGAGCAGGTAGGGGGTATTGATATCTTAAATCAATTGATTAAGGCTTTAGTTCCAGGAGAAGTTGGGGGTTTGCTAGTAGTCCAAAGGGTAGGAATTCTCCTTTAGCTGAGTGTAGAGATAGTAGGGATAGGCAAAATTTGGTCAGGAGCCACAGGGATAATACTGAATCTGTTAGTTGTAGAATTGTAGATAACAGGGCTTACGCATCCTCTCGGTCACAGGTCAAGTCAGGAGAATGGAAGAGTCAGGAAAGAAGGTCCAGGATTCCAATAGCACGGCGTTGGGTAAGATCCCGGTCGCCTATTAGTGTCAGAAAAAAACAGGAGTCAGGAACATCTGTCTGGGGTACAATAGACAGTCAGTCAAGGGAGAGAGTGAGACATAGGAGATCTAGATCTCCGGAGAGAAGGAGTCACAAAGATAGAGTGGTTCCAAGACATGGAAATGAATCTATTCGCCCGGATGCAAGGAAAGAGTCAGGTACATCTAAGTTATCCAAATCTTCATGTGATGTAGGTGCGAGTAGTAGTGTGTTTCCAGGTTTGAGTGTGAGTGTGGCTGACGACAGGTGTGAAGTTTTATTGAGAGGTTTGAAAGATTTAGTTTCACAGATGGAGAACAGTTCTCAGTCTAATGTTAGTGTCGTTAACAGTGCGAGGGCAAATGTTATTGTCCCCTCGGGTCGGATTGGTGCCTGGGTTGCGCAGAATGCGACTTCCGGTGGAAGTTTATTAGATCAGGCAGTTTCTGTGCCTTCTGGGGATTCTTTGGTAGTTAGTCAGGCGAGGGTTTCAGATCAAGCATTGAGGCGTCCTTGCTTGTGTTCAGTTGGCCTTTTGGGCATGCATCTTGCTAAGGATGTTAAAGAGAGGATATGGAGACGAGAGTTCGTTGAAATATTCTCGCTTCTTCCTGTGGAGCAAAGTTTTGATAGCAAGGAGGATACAAAAAGTGAGTCGGGTAAGAAGGAAGATGATGATAGGAAAAGAAAATTTAGGAAGATTCCTAAAACTTTGTCCAATTGGTCGAGGGCCTTTTGTATTTTAGCTAGTGTGATTGGGGAAAGGAACCCTGAATTGTGTTCTTCTCTTTTTTGTTACCTAGATGAAATAGCTAGTGCTTGTCGTACGTATGGTGATTTAGCTTGGTGGAAGTACGATGAGCAGTTCCGTCAGCGCTTGGCGGTTCGGCCGGAGATGCTTTGGGATGATAGGGATATGGGTATCAGGCTAGAACTTATGACTCTGCTAAGGTCTGGGTAGCCCTTTCGAGGTTCGGGAGGAGTTCCAAGTTCCTCCTCGTCAGCCGCATCAGCAGTGGCCTTTAGAAAAGGCCTGTGCTTTCAGTTTAATGAAGGGATGTGTAAATTTGGAACGGCTTGCAAATACAAGCACGAATGTTCCTTTTGTGGAGGAATTCATTCCAGCAGCAAGTGTTTCAAGAGGGCTAAAGCTTCAACAAAAGTGGATAGTGTCATTCAAGGCCAAGACTCCGGTGAAATTAAAAAAGATGGAGCCTTGGTTAAGATTGTATGGTAGGAGAAGGGGTATGGCTTCTGATGCGGAGATTTTGTTTAATGGTTTCAATGATGGCTTCTTTATTCCTTTTGTTAAGGGTATTGAGTCTGTTTTCTCTGGTAATCTTAAATCTGCAAGGGATTTCCCTGAGGTGGTTTTGCGTAAAATTCGGAAAGAGGTTTCTTTGGGCAGAATGGCAGGCCCATTTTGTGTTCCTCCATTTGATAATTTGAGGGTGTCCCCCTTGGGTGTTGTTCCAAAGAAGGTTCCAAATGAATTTAGGCTTATTCACCATTTGTCCTTTCCGAAAGGTTTTTCGGTGAATGATGGAATTGAACATGAGTTGTCTATGGTAAGATACGCGTCTTTGATAAAGCTTTGTCTTTGGTTAAGGAAGCTGATTCTAACTCTTTGTTGGCTAAGGTGGATATTGAAACTGCCTTCAGGTTGTTGCCGGTGCATCCTGCGTGCCATCATTTATTGGGCTGTTTTGTGGATGGTTCCTATTTTGTGGATTTGTGTTTACCTATGGGTTGTTCCATTTCTTGTTCCTTGTTTGAAAAATCTAGTTGCTTCTTGGAATGGGTGGTGAAACAGTCTTCTGGGTTGTCATTTGTTATCCATTATTTGGACGATTTCCTTTTTGTGGGTCCGTCTGGTCAGAATTCTTGTCAGGTGCTTATGGATTCCTTTTTGGCTATGGCAGGGGATTTTGGTATCCCTGTTGCTTCAGACAAATCCGAAGGCCCCTCTTCTGTGATTAGTTTTTTGGGTATTTGCATTGATTCTGTTAGGATGGAATGCAGGCTTCCTGAGGACAAGGTGAAAGATTTATTATTTTCTGTTGATTCAGCGCTGAAGAGGAAGAAGCTTTCTTTGAGGGAAATTCAATCTTTGGTTGGCAAGCTGAATTTTGCTTGTAAAATTATCCCTGTTGGCAGAATTTTTTGTAGGAGGCTGTCTTTGTCAACGGTTGGGGTTAAGATCCCTCATTTTAGGATCCGTTTGTCTGCTCAGGTTAAGGAGGATTTACGGGTTTGGAAGGCCTTTTTAAAGGACTTCAATGGGAAGTCATTAATTCAGTCTGCGGAAGTGTTGAACAGTGAATTGCATTTGTTTACGGATGCTTCTGGTGCACATGGTTTTGGTGCCTTGTTTGGTAACAAATGGTGTTCAGGCCCTTGGCCCAGTGTTTGGGCGTCAGCTGGCCTGACTAAAAACCTAGTTTTTCTGGAGTTATTCCTGTTAGTGGTTGCTTTGAAGATCTGGGGTGTCGAGTTTGAAAACAAAAAAGTGTTTTTTCATTCAGATAATATGGGCGTGGTATTTGCCATCAACCGTTTGTCTTCTAGTTCTAAACCGGTTATTGGTTTGATCAGAATGTTTGTTTTCGAATGTTTGAAACATAATGTGTATTTTAGAGCTGTTCATGTGCCTGGAAAGGAGAATATAGGGGCTGATGCTCTTTCTCGTTTTCAGTATCAGAGGTTTTGAGAGGCAGTTCCGGATGCAGACATGGTGGGTGCTACATGCCCGGAGGAAATGTGGTACTTGAATTTTCTAGAGTGCTGAATATGGTGAGGGGAGCCTTAGCTCCTAGGACTTGGAAGGCTTATGTGGCTGTTTGGGTTCAGTGGCTCAATAAATTGGTGGAGAAGGATAATCAGGTGTATGATGTGAATTTACTTTTGGATTGGATTGAGGTGTGGAGGGTGAAAAATTTCTCTAAATCTATGATAAAGCGGAACATGTCGGCTTTATCTTTCTTGTTTAAAATTTTAGGTTGGGAAGACTTATCCAAGATATTTTGTATCCGCATGGCAGTTAAAAGTTTGTTAAAGAATAAGGTAGTTTTTGATAGGAGGCGTCCATTGGTTTTTTCAATTTTGGAAAGATTGGTTTTAGTTTTGCATAAAGTTTGTTTTTCTAATTTTGAAGTGTCGTTATTTAAGGTAGCTTTTGTATTAGCTTATTTCGGAGCTTTTAGAGTGTCTGAATTGGTTTCTGCTAATCGTTGGAGTCATGGTGGTTTTGATTTAAATGATGTTGTGTTGAATTCCCAAGAGGATTTGTTATGGTTGAAGAGATCAAAAACTGATCAAGAAGGTAGGGGTTGTTGGGTTAGATTGAAACGGATTGGAGGGGTGTGCTGCCCAGTTACGGCAGTTCAAGAATTTTTGCAGTTTAGGAGTTGCTTAAAAGGTAGAACTTTGTTAATACATGAGGATGGAACCTGTTTATCTCATTTTCAATTTGAAGCGGTGTTGAGGAAAGCTTTAGTGGTTATTGGAGTGGATAGTAAGGAATTTAGAAAAGAGAGAATGTTTGCTCAAACTCCAGAGGTGCGCTAGGCGCCAAACAGATGAAAAACAAACGATGGGCGAAGATCAAAAGGCTGCTCTCTCGGGTAAAACGACAACTGCCAAAACCAATCCTGAATGGAATGAAAAAGAGGCGCCAATAGGGTGATAACGTATATACAAAGGTCAATAGCAGCAAGCGACGATGATTATACTCACAAACGAAGCGGCACTTATTTGCGCCAGACACAGCAGACCGGGACCTGTTAGTCGCCCGGCAGACCAGCACTCGATAGAAACTCCAGGCGGTCATGTAGGACCCTTCAGCCAATCAGGTCCGGGAACACGTCTACACCTTTCTCCTAACAGCCGCTCCACCAATCCACAGACGATCTGGGTACACACCTTCCTCCCTTAGGAGCACAGTGGAATGTCCGTATTCAGTGAATACTTGGTGAGACACACAGGGCGAGTGGTATAAACAACCAATAACCACTGAACCCAAGAGCTTGAATTCGAAATCAAAGGAGTGGACTCCAAGGGGGTATATATAAAAGGTTTTAATTAAAATGTTAAAAAAGAAACCAGCAATGCGTTTCTCGGCTACACAGAGCCGTTTCATCAGGCTGTAATAATCATTAACACACACCTGCTGCATTAATACCCCTCTGGACCAATGAAAAAAGCTCTACTTTAAACACACCCCCATTGGCATTGTTGTTAAATCGATATACACAAAAGATTTCCTATAATCCTTTACAATATATACTAGTGATCTATATCATATAACATTTGATACAAGTTAATAACAGTATTAAATCAGATTTACCTGCAAAAGGATACGATCGCCGTTAAAATGGCATGATATTAGTGACATTCTCTAGACATATACAACATAGAGAAAACCTACAATGGGACTGATATTAGGCTGATGTTAACCTATTCCTGTCTACACCAAATTACATAGTAGGCATGTCTACATGGTGAAGAAGTTATATAAATAAAACCTAAAAATGATACCACTGTAACATAATCTAATAACAATAATATAATGTGTTATCGAGAACTAGGAATCATCCACAAGTCTATTATAAATCATATATTCAGCTCTCTTATATTGGGCTGGACTATTTGCAAGCATCACTGATAATTCAAAAACTCTACATATTGCTAATTGAATGCTGCCAAATCTATGTTCATATTCAAACCAACTGGATATAACGTCTGAAGTCTGTATATCCAGAAGGTCTCTCTCTCTCTCAGTCTGAAAAAACGATTATATAGATCAGACTTGGGAATATATTCTATTGGGGTAATATTAAAACAATTTTTATTGCCATTATGTTTTTGATGGAAGTGTCTGGGTACACTATGTGATTTGAAATTATTTTTAATATTTCTGTGGTGTTCCGACCATCTGACGCTAAGGCGCCTGCAGGTGCGCCCTATATATTGGCACCCACAAAAACAAGAAAGTAAGTATATCACGTAGTTTGATGCACAAGTCATTCTACTACCAATTGGATATATTTTGTTAGTAGTGTTGGATCTAAAAGAACAGGTGTTATGTGTGATATAGTCACACATCTTACACTTTTTATTATTACATTTAAAACTACCCTTTTTCCCTTTCAAATGTGTATTAAGATCATTTCTTTCTATGTTTAGATTTTTATTTTTGTTTTGTTTAGGTTGGACATGCTTGCTGTTGGTATGATTTCTTTTATTTCTCACTATTTTACTAGGTGCTAATATACCTTTCAGGTTTGGTGCCTTTTTAAAAACAACATTGGGTTTATTTTCTATTACATGTCCAAGTATTGGATCTTTCATAAGGACATTCCAATGTCTATGAATAATTTGTTTAATGATCTCGTAGTTACAATTATATTCAGTTATGAACATTGGACCATTATTACTATTTATAGATGTTTTGTTCTTATTTTTATTGTATTGGAAATATGAATCTCTATTATCATTTCTAGCCCTTTCATACCCACTAGTAATAATATGTTGGGGATATTTTTTTCTCTTTAAATCTCTCTATTAAAATCTGTCCCTGTGCCTCATAATCAGATAATCTACTGCAGTTTCTGCGTACCCGTTTGAATTGGCCGTATGGCACATTTTTCTTCCACGGGTAATAGTGGCTGCTTGTAAAATCAAGGTAACTGTTGCAGTCCACCTCTTTAAAGTGGGTACTAGAAATTATTTTGTCATCTTCAAATGTCAAGTTTAAGTCAAGAAAGACTACAGTCTTGGTATCAATTATGCTAGTGAATTTCAGTCCCCTATCATTTGTGTTCAAGTGTGCCACAAATTTATCTACTGATGTGGTATCACCTCTTCATACGAGGATTAAATCATCTATATAGCGGCCATAGAATACCAGGTTCGCCCCAAACTGGGAGTCATAGATGTAACATTGCTCAAATGACCCCATATAAAGATTCGCATAACTTGGGGCGAACCTGGTACCCATGGCCGTCCCCTTCACCTGTAAATAATAATCATCCTGGAACATAAATGCAATTAATGATAGAATAAAATTCCTCTGTAATGGTGGTAGATAAATGTCTTGTTCTAGATAGCTTTTAATGGCTAATAAACCTAGATCGTGTGGTATATTAGAATATAATGATTGGACATCACACGTGATCCAAATAAGATCACGCGTGATGGCCACTTGTTCAAGCTTTTGGATCAAATCTGATGAATCTCGAATATATGATTCTAACCCCACTACATATCTTTGTAAAAAATAGTCTACATAAGATGAAGCATTATCAGTTAGACTCCCTATTCCTGATATGATGGGCCGACCAGGAGGACATGTTCTATTTTTATGTAGTTTCGGGAGGTGATAGTAGAACGCTCGATTTGGTTCATTAGGGACCAAGTAATCTTTTTCTTTATTTATAACAATTCCTTCTTTGTATGCATATTCCACCAAATCTTTCAAAATGGCTAGGAATTTTGTAGTGGGGTCAAATGTAAGTTTGATATAATAATTAGTATCATTCAGGATTTTTTTGGCCTCTATCAGATAATCAGTTAGATCTTGGATAATGATCCCACCGCCCTTATCGGCCTGTCTGATTACGATGGATTGATCACTTTTCAAAGTTTCTAGAGCACGTCTCTCATTTCCAAAAAGGTTGTGTTTGTTACTGATCCCTTTCCGAATCAGATCAAATTCGTCACTTACCAACTGTCTGAAGATCTCTATGTGGGCGTTATTATTCAGTCTGGGTGTGAAATTAGATTTATTCCTTAGCCCAGTATGAATAAAACTGTCACACAAATGATCTACTAATGACTCGCCCCAAACTAATGACTCGCCCCAAGTTATGCGAATCTTTATATGGGGTCATTTGAGCAACGTTACATCTATGAATCCCAGTTTGGGGCGAACCTGGTATTCTATGGCCGCTATATAGATGATTTAATCCTCGTATGGAGAAGTGATACCACATCAGCAGATAAATTTGTGGCACACTTGAACACAAATGATAGGGGACTGAAATTCACTAGCATAATTGATACCAAGACTGTAGTCTTTCTTGACTTAAACTTGACATTTGAAGATGACAAAATTATTTCTAGTACCCACTTTAAAGAGGTGGACTGCAACAGTTACCTTGATTTTACAAGCAGCCACTATTACCCGTGGAAGAAAAATGTGCCATACGGCCAATTCAAATGGGTACGCAGAAACTGCAGTAGATTATCTGATTATGAGGCACAGGGACAGATTTTAATAGAGAGATTTAAAGAGAAAAAATATCCCCAACATATTATTACTAGTGGGTATGAAAGGGCTAGAAATGATAATAGAGATTCATATTTCCAATACAATAAAAATAAGAACAAAACATCTATAAATAGTAATAATGGTCCAATGTTCATAACTAAATATAATTGTAGCTACGAGATCATTAAACAAATTATTCATAGACATTGGAATGTCCTTATGAAAGATCCAATACTTGGACATGTAATAGAAAATAAACCCAATGTTGTTTTTAAAAAGGCACCAAACCTGAAAGGTATATTAGCACCTAGTAAAATAGTGAGAAATAAAAGAAATCATACCAACAGCAAGCATGTCCAACCTAAACAAAACAAAAATAAAAATCTAAACATAGAAAGAAATTCTCTTAATACACATTTGAAAGGGAAAAAGGGTAGTTTTAAATGTAATAATAAAAAGTGTAAGATGTGTGACTATATCACACATAACACCTGTTCTTTTAGATCCAACACTACTAACAAAATATATCCAATTTGTAGTAGAATGACTTGTGCATCAAACTACGTGATATACTTACTTTCTTGTTTTTGTGGGTGCCAATATATAGGGCGCACCTGCAGGCGCCTTAGCGTCAGATGGTCGGAACAACACAGAAATATTAAAAATAATTTCAAATCACATAGTGTACCCAGACACTGCCATCAAAAACATAATGGCAATAAAAATTGTTTTAATATTACCCCAATAGAATATATTCCCAAGTCTGATCTATATAATCGTTTTTTCAGACTGAGACAGAGAGAGACCTTCTGGATATACAGACTTCAGACGTTATATCCAGTTGGTCTGAATATGAACATAGATTTGGCAGCATTCAATTAGCAATATGTAGAGTTTTTGGATTATCAGTGATGCTTGCAAATAGTCCAGCCTAATATAAGAGAGCTGAATATATGATTTATAATAGACTTGTGGATGATTCCTAGTTCTCGATAACACATTATATTATTGTTATTAGATTATTTTATGTTATATGTTAGGACAGACTTAGTGTGTTAGTTTCTTGTTTCAGCAGGTCCTCCGCATTGTTGGATCGTTGGTCACTCCTATATTTACTGGGCGAGAAAAGCAGCTTCATGTAAAGATGCGGGGTCCCAACTTTGTTGTTCATTTGAGAATGTATTCATTAAATGGTTTGGTATTAGGGGTTTGAGGTGGGATCAATTGATAGGGCATATTATTAGCTGGGCTAGACTTTTTCACCCTCCCGATATTCTAGTCATTCATGCGGGGGGCAACGACCTTGGTTTTATGTCACAGAAAAGGTTAATAGATTTGATTAAGTGGGACATCATTAGATTGAGGGAGTTATTTCCTCGAATCACGATTGTTTGGTCTGATATAGAATGCAGGCTTAGTTGGAGATCAGCATGGGATTCTCGGAAATTGGACTGCTCTAGAAAGAAAGTTAACAGGACGATTTCTAGCTTTGTGGCAAAATTGGGTGGTTGTTCAATCCGTCATGTTGAATTCGAAGGTGAAACGGGGAGATGTTTCTTTTTAAATGATGGTGTTCACCTTAATGAGATTGGTCTTCATTTGTTTAATTTTAATTTAAGCGAAGGTGTTAAAAAGGCCTTAGCCCTGTGGGTTGGTGCACGATTGTAATTCGTGCAGTGGCGGGGTGCTAGCCTAAAAAGTGGAAAATTATTGTGGGTACCTCCTCAGATATGGGGAGAGATTTATATGGGGGCGTGCCTGGCTGTTTGTTTAGGGCAAGCACCTTTAAATGAAGTTTGTGTATTTTTAATAAAGTTTTTTCTTCATTTATTTAATAAATGCGGGCTGCGGCCTTTTTCACCCATACTTTGTGTCCGTGTTTTATTTATTTATTTTAGTTAATTAGGTAACAATGCCTAGATGTGTGGTCAATGAGGCCCCGTCGAGTGCCTGTGAGAGGAGGGGCCAGTGACCTCACTCGAGGCGTAGAGGAGCGTGTCTGCGTGAGCCGTTGCTCACTTTTTCTTTCATTGTTGATCGAAGAGGACCTGGAAAAGAAGCGTCCCTCCCTCCCTCCCCCTTTGGTTTGGTAAGTGGTTGTCACAGCTGTTGTGGGGTGCTAGCCTAAAAAGTGGAATATTATTGTGGGTACCTCCTCAGATATGGGGAGAGATTTATATGGGGGCGTGCCTGGCTGAGAGCCAGTGGAAGGCACGTCTTTGTTTGTTTAGGGCAAGCACCTTTAAATGAAGTTTGTGTATTTTTAATAAAGTTTTTTCTTCATTCATTTAATAAATGCGGGCTACGGCCTTTTTCACCCATACTTTGTTTCCGTTTTATTTATTTATTTTAGTTAATTAGGTAACAATGCCTAGATGTGTGGTCAATAGTCATGTTATAAAGGGACTGTCAGAAGATGCTTAGATACAAGGTAATCACAGAGGTACAAAGTCTATTAATATAATAATGTTGGTTATGCAACACTGGGGAATGGGTAATAAAGGGATTATCTATCTTTTTAAACAATAACATTTTTGGACTTGACTGTCCCTTTAACAACAATAGTTTTAATTCGGCCGCAGAGTTCCTGAAAAACATATTTGGGAAAGGCACATGGCTCAGTCTCCTCTCTAAGAAAGGTCACCAACCATTCCACTCCTTCAAGGTGCACAGATGCCAAAGGGGATCTTTTGATACTTACGGGGTAATGATCAAAATTTGCTGTCATTGAGAGAAATCACGCAAAATCTTTGGGATTTTTTTTAGCCCTTATATTGTAATATAGGAGTCTAATCTTCAAATAAACAGTATAACCCTGCATAGTGAGATTAATCATCTCCCAAGGTAAGATTTGCATTTCTAAAGTTCTTTCAATGACCTCACTGCTATGACGAGACTTCCTAGATTATCTCGGCAGAGCAGAGTGCTTTAGATCATCAGACCCTTTTACTTTGCTCTCAATGGTTTAGTCACTGGGTGTCACCCTACAACAGATTAGTGCCTGAATAAAACACAACCCACTCACTACCTTGAGTTGTCATCTGGCAAGGTGATATTGAAAGGATTCTCCCAGTCACTCTATGCAAAGAAACGTCTGGCAACTGAACTGAGTGCACTGACTTATCTATCCTATTAGTGGGGTGTACTAAGCTGCTTGCGATAGTCTATATAATCATACTCCAATGCCAGCTCCATTGGATCTTCAAAACAGCATATCTTCCCAAAATTGTGGCACAAAGTTAGATTTTAAAACAAAATAAGACAAGTGCACCTGCAACTCACTGCATACGTAATGTATCAAAATTTAAATACAAGTTGCGCTTACTAGAAGTATAAAAACTATGCCCCCATACACAAGAACCACTGTGCCGACTACTGTCTCTTTCTCCAGA
The DNA here is from genome assembly GCF_027579735.1 of Bombina bombina. Classification (NCBI taxonomy): domain Eukaryota; kingdom Metazoa; phylum Chordata; class Amphibia; order Anura; family Bombinatoridae; genus Bombina; species Bombina bombina. The sequence continues at coordinate 113,740,796 of NC_069508.1, read as the reverse complement.
GTAAAGTTCAGGGTCAGTAAAGTTCAGTGTCAATACTTCCTCTGTTAACCGTGGGAAGTCCTGGAGTGAAACTGGCCGTCAGATGGTCAATCCTGTGTGGGCACTCTATGTCCCTGAGACTCTCTCTGCTCCCTTGACACATTTCGTCTGTGCGCAGACAGATTTTCTCAAAACGATGTGAGCTGTTTGCTCCGACTTCCGGGCAGCGATTTGAACCTGCCGGTCACACAGACATATGCACCCAGATGAAGCTTTATCTGCGTATCTACAAGACGTATATCTGGAAAACACTTTTAAATAAGGAATGTGCCTTTCCTCCCTGGAAGTTAAACAAGTATTATCCACATTAGCCTCCAAAAAACTGTTTTTACTGTGCAGTCATATTTGTGAGGGGACAGATCTCTAGTTTAAGAATGGGGTGAGATGTCTACTCCTTGTAGTTAACCACAGGACTGACCAGACAAAACAAATTAGCTTGAACAAAGTTAGATTTACTCAGTTGTCTAAAGTGTCTTTATTTCCTGTAGCATTAATGGGAAATTAAACCCCATTTTTTATTTCTTGATTTAGAAAGAGAATGCAATTTTAAACAACTTTCTAATTTACTTCTATTATCTAATTTGCTTCATTCTCTTGATATCCTTTTTGCTGGAAAGCATATCTAGATAGGCTCAATAGCTGCTGATTGGTGGCTGCACCATAGATGCCATGTGTGATTGGCTCACCCATGTGCATTGCTATTTCTTCAATAAAGGATATCTAAAGAATGAAGCAAATTAGATAATAGAAGTAAATTGGAATGTTGTTTAAAATTGTATTCTCTACCTGAATCATGAAAGAACATTTTTGGGTTTAGTGTCCCTTTAAGATAACCCTTCACTGGAAGTAATGGGGCTAGACCAAAATCCTGAAAACAGCCCCAGACCATTATCCCTCCTCCATCAAACTTTACAGTAGGCATTATACATTCCAGTAGCTAGCAATTTCCTGGTATCCTCCAAACCCAGATTCTTCCATCAAACATAGAGAAGCCCTGATTCATCACTCCAGAGAATACATTTCAAATGTTCCAGAGTCCAGTGGTGGTAAGCTTTACACCAATCCAGCAGACACTTGGCATTGCACATGTTAATGTGAGGCTTGGCTTGGCCACAGAAACCCATTTCATGAAGCTCCAGATGCACAGTTCTTGTGCTAATGTTGCTTCCAGATGCAGTTTGGAACTCTGTAGTGAGTGATGCAAACGATAAAAGCCAGACAGATAGCTCATCGTGCTAATGCACTGTTAGGTTCGATCCCGGCAAGATCCACTCAGCCTCTCATCCTTCCGAGGTCGGTAAAATGAGTACCATTAAGTTGGGTAATAATAATACCTGTTATCAGTGCAGCGAGTCGATTAAGTTCGAGGTTGTGTGCTATACAAGTATCCAATTATAATAAGCACTTCAGCAGTCTGAGTTGGTGTGGTGTGCTGGGTTGTTGTTGCTCCTATACAATTTTACTTCAAAGCACATTTAAAGCTCTGTGCTCTTCAGTACAACGTATAGAACTGGCAATGTTTGTCTATGTAGATTTCATAGCTAAGTGCTGGATTTTGTTAATCTATTTACAGTGGTTGTGGCTGAAATACCTGAACTCCATAATTAGTAAGAGTGTCCACAAAATTTTGACCATATAGTCTATATTTGGCCAATGCAAACGTCAAAGCTAGTAGCTAATAGATCAAATATTGATCATAATGTGTCTGACTACAGTTTTTATCATTTAAAGGGACATAAAACCTAATTTTTTTTCTTTTATGTTTCAGATATAGCATACAATTTTAAACAACTTTCCAATTTACTTTTGCTTCATTCTCATTGTATCCTTTATTAAAGGAGTAGCAATGCACTCCTCTAAGCTAGCTGAACACATTGGTAAGCCAAAGACAACAGGCATATATGTGCAGCCACCAATCAGCATATAGCGCACTGCTCCTGAGCCTACCTTGGTATGTTTTTCAACAAAGTATACCAAAATAACAAAGCAAATTATATAATAGAATTAAATTAGAAAGTTGTTAAAATGGTTTGTTCTATCAGAATCATAAAATAAAAATGTATTGGCAAAAATACTTCTAGTAAAAGATTAGTGTTAACATTTTTCTCTGTACGTGCATGTGAAGCATAGTTAGACATTCTCCGTGCACCAGCATTTTAAATACCGCAGCTGCTCAGAGCGCCAGTAGGGCTAGTATCAATTAACAAATTGAGTCATTACCAGATGGTACAAGCACCTTAGGCTCAAGTGCTGTGCTTAACATGCTGGTGCACAGTGAATACTTAAATAATCCTTTGAAACAGCTATAGCTTTCATTAGAAGCATTTTTGATGATATATGTATATTACAAAAATGCTTCTGTTTAAAACAGAAATGCTGTCCCTTTACGTTAAAGCTGTTTAGGTTGATAGGATGTGCATGTGTCCAACTGGTCCTTAAAGGGTGATTGCTCACTGGCTAATAAACAGAATGTCTAATGTTTTACGGGGGACAGTGATAGGAACAACCATTGTACAAAAAACAAGAATCCAAAAAAAAAGAATATTATGATTTTAAACTACCCTTTTTAATTAACTTATGATTCAATTGTTTTATAAATATATGAGGAAAATGGAATGCACAACAATGTATAGCATTCCTGGTGTTCAAATTGCTTGCTTTAACAGATTAAAGCATGATATTTTAACACTATAACGGCCTTTCAATTAAAGAAATAGTTTAGTCAAAATTAAACCTTCATGATTCAGGTGCGGCATGCAATTTTAAACAACTTTCCAATTTACTTTTATCATCAAATTTGCTTTGTTCTCTTGGTATCCTTAGTTAAAAGCTAAACCTAGGCAGGCTCATATGCTAATTTCTAAGCCCTTGAAGACCACCTCTTATCTTAGTGCATTTGACAGTATTTTACAGCTAGATGGCATTAGTTCATGTGTGCCATATAGATAACATTGTGCTCACTCTTGTGGAGTTATTTATGAGTCAGCAGTGATTGGCTAAAATGCAAGTCTGTCAAAAGAACTAAAATAAGGGGGCAGTCTGCAGAGGCTTAGATACAAGGTAATCTCAGAGGTAAAAAGTTACTTGAAATAAGTAAAGGATGAAGGAATATATATAATTTATAGATGTGATTATTTAGAGCATTGAGCAAAGAAATTTGGATCGCTGGAATGAACCTTGGGATGGAGTAATAGATGGAATGGTGAAGAGGGTAAGTGAATAATAACAATGACAAAAAGTTACTAAATGTGTAGAACCCTAACAAGGAGCTAAGGGATATTTGTGTTGAATTAGAAATGAACAGGAAAAAGGATTAAAGGCATTCATAAACATATTGGTCAGCGATGAATAAACTAGGAGATGGAGCAATGAAATAACTGGAATGAACAGTTGAAGAAATAACAGATATGTGCAGAGAGATGGAATGTGCAGAATGGGAAATGCTAAGTAGGTTTTGGAATGATAATTGTAGTAAACAAGGACATAATGTATACAGAATTGGCAATGTAACTAAGGAATACATAACAGAATAACAGAAATAGGCTTTAGATTATGGAAAACTGGAAAAAGAAGGTAGGAATGAATTACTATGATGAACAGGAGAGGAAGGATAATGGAACAAATTCAAATTCAGAAATGAATGTCAAAGATTTTTAGCATATTTATTTGTACAATTACTTTAACAAGACTGTCTGCAGAAAGGTGCATTTAGATAGAATTGAAAAGAACAGAACAAATGATGGATGGAAGTCATGAATGGGGCAGAGATCTGTCAGTGTGGTAAATCTTTCTGACAAGAGAACACTGAGCTCCAACGAGTTTACAGTTTTAATATTCATTTATGGTTCTTCATGACAGCATAAGTCATCTTAATGCCATATGGAAACACTTACTGAAATATGCTTTCCGTGTAATATGTTCTGCTCCCAGCTTTGTGTGTCTAAATCATTCAGGAGAGCTATCAATCACATTTTCAGTAGAATCCAGAAAATGACACAAATAATATTACATATATACAGTATATATATATATATATATATATATATATATATATATATATACTGTATATATATATACTGTATATATATATATATATATATATATATATATATATATATATATATATATATATATATATATGTTTGTGTGTATAGCTTTAATTCATATCAGAGATCAAGTTCTCATTCAAAAGTAAATTACCCCAAAAACTTAACCCCCAAAACCTACAGCCATTTAATGACATCATCAATGACAACACCCATGACATTAAAGACAGATATCACATGAGTTCACTGACAAGTTTTTTAAATTTTAAATTGATGTTCCAGTATCAATGGAGTGGGATAATGTTTTAGCATTCAGGATATCAATAACAAGCAACTTATTTAATAAACATAAAAAAAATAATGAAATACCCGTTTTACGATTTTTGTTCTTAATTTAATAAATAAATTAATGAATTAAATTAAAAATTGCTTAAATTGTCTTGTAACAGTTTCCTTATTTAACAACATTTTTTATCAGTAATTAAAAATAAACAAACTAATGTTTAAATTTAAACCAATAAGTTTATTGAGATAGATTGTGATGTAAATTATGATGTAATTGATAATCTCATATTTCAAATACTATATAATATACTTGAGGATTTGTAGTGGTTGTCTTGTCACATGATGTCAGAACTGATTATATTTGTGATGTCATTCATGACATTAGTCATTATGATGGCACACATAATTCTTTCAGGGGTTAAAGGAAAATGAAGATTTAGAACTTTCTCGCAATTCAAATATTTAAATAAAAACTCTGGCACTAACATACATAATATAAAACTATAGCATTAGAAGACATATGTGATAAAAAAAATATTAAACACCTTGGGAATAATGCATTTTAAAGGACTATTAAGCACTGAAGTATTGTATAATAAATAATACAAAACAAAATTTCAAATAAGCAGTTGTTGTTTTTTCGGACAAATTTGCAGGTTATTTCCCCGCTAGAATTAATTACCTCTAGATTAACGAGCATTGTTACATATAAAAGCCTTTTCACAATGTGCAAGCGCCAATCCAGGACTTACGATGATCTAAAGGCTGGTAAGATTATTAATATATGCTCGGCAGTAATTCTAATTCCCTGGTGGAATGATCTAAAGCCACTTTTTACCCTGAAAACAGGGTGTCTTGCTAAAAGGCATATACTGCATTTTCATATGTTACGTGCACAATAAAATTCGTATCTTAAAAATCTTACAAAAAAAAATAATTGAACCATTCACACAAAAATAAGGAGGAAAAAAAACTGTCACCTAGATTACGAGTTTTGCGTTAGGGTTAAAAAGCAGCGTTGAGAGGTCCCAATGCTGCTTTTTAACGTCCGCTGGTATTACAAGTCTTGTAGGTACAGGTGTACTTTTTTGGCCAGACTCGGAAATACCGCAAATCTACTTACGTCAATTGCGTATCCTATATTTCCAATGGGACTTGCATAGCGCCGGTATTATGAGTCTGACAAAAAGTGAGCGGTACACCCTCTCCTGTCAAGACTGGTACCGCATTTTAGAGTCAGTAGTTAAGAGTTTTACACTACAACGCTGTAGCATAAAACTCATAACTAAAGTGCTAAAAAGTAAACTAACACCCATAAACTACCTATTAACCCCAAAACCAAGCCCCCCCACATCGCAAACACTAAAATAAATTTTTTAACCCCTAATCTGCCGAACCGGACATCGCCGCCACTATAATAAACATATTAACCCCTAAACCGCTGCACTCCCGCATCGCAAACACTATTTAAATATTATTAACCCCTAATCTGCCGGCCCTAACATTGCCAACACGCCACTATATTAAATGTATTAACCCCTAAACCTAAGTCTAACCATAAACCTAACCCTCCCTAACTTAAATATAATTACAATAAATCTAAATAAAATTACTACAATTCACTAAATTATTCCTATTTAAAACTAAATACTTACCAATAAAATAAACCCTAAGATAGCTACAATATAACTAATAGTTACATTGTAGCTAGCTTAGAGTTTATTTTTATTTTACAGGCAATTTTGTATTTATTTTAACTAGGTACAATAGTTATTAAATAGTTATTAACTATTTAATAACTACCTAGTTAAAATAAAGACAAATTTTTAAAATAAAGACAAATTTACCTGTAAAATAAAACCTAAGTTACAATTACACCTAACACTACACTATAATTAAATTAATTACCTAAACTAAATACAATTAAATACAATTTAAAAAAAATATCTAAAGTACAAAAAAACCAAACACTAAATTACAGAAAATAATAAAATAATTACAAGATTTTTAAACTAATTACACCTACTCTAATCCACCTTACAAAATAAAAAAGCCCCCTAAAATAAAAAAAGCCCTACCCTACACTAAATTTCAAATAGCCCTTAAAAGGGCCTTTTGCGGGGCATTGCCCCAAAGTAATCAGCTCTTTTACCTGTAAAAAAAAATTACAAATACCCCCCCAACATTAAAACCCACCACCCACACAACCAACCCTACTCTAAAACCCACCCAATCCCCCCTTAAAAAAACACTAACCCCTTGAAGATACACCATACTGTGAGACGTCTTCACCCAACCGGGCAGAAGTGGTCCTCCAGACGAGCAGAAGTCTTCATCCAAGCTGGGCAGAAGAGGTCCTCCAGATGGGCAGAAGTCTTCATCCAGAAGGCATCTTCTATCTTCATCCATCTGGCGCGGAGCGGGTCCATCTTCAAGACATCCGACGTGGAGCATCCTCTTCATCCGACGGCCGATGACTGAATGAAGGTTCCTTTAAGTGACGTCATCCAAGATGGCGTCTCTTCAATTCCAATTGGCTGATAGAATTCTATCAGCCAATCGGAATTAAGGTAGAAAAAATCCAATCAGCTGATAGGATTGAGCTTACATTCTATTGGCTGTTCCAATCAGCCAATAGAATGCAAGCTCAATCCTATTGGCTGATTGCATCAGCCAATAGGATTTTTTCTACCTTAATTCCGATTGGCTGATAGAATTCTATCAGCCAATCGGAATTGAAGGGACACCATTTTGGATGACATCACTTAAAGGAACCTTCATTCAGTCGTTGGCCATCGAATGAAGAGGATGCTCCGCGTCGGATGTCTTGAAGATGGACCCACTCCGCGCCGGATGGATGAAGATAGAAGATGCCGTCTGGATGAAGACTTCTGCCCGTCTGGAGGACCACTTCTGCCCGGTTGGGTTAAGACGTCTCATGGTAGGGTGATCTTCAAGGGGATAGTGTTAGGTTTTTTTAAGGGAGGATTGGGTGGGTTTTAGAGTAGGGTTGGTTGTGTGGGTGTGGGTTTTAATGTTGGGGGGGTATTTGTAATTTTTTTTACAGGTAAAAGAGCTGATTACTTTGGGGCAATGCCCCGCAAAAGGCCCTTTTAAGGGCTATTTGTAATTTAGTGTAGGGTATGGCTTTTTTATTTTGGGGGACTTTTTTATTTTGTTAGGGGGTGTAGATTAGGTGCAATTAGTTTAAAAATCTTGTAATTATTTTATTATTTTCTGTAATTTAGTGGGTTTTTTTTTCGAACTTTAGATACTTTTTTAAAATTGTATTTAATTGTATTTAGTTTAGGTAATTAATTTAATTGTAGTGTAGTGTTAGGTGTAATTGTAACTTAGGTTAGGTTTTATTTTACAGGTAAATTTGTCTTTATTTTAACTAGGTAGTTATTAAATAGTTAATAACTATTTAATAACTATTGTACCTAGTTAAAATAAATACAAAGTTGCCTGTACAATAAAAAGAAATCCTAAGCTAGCTACAATGTAACTATTAGTTATATTGTAGCTATCTTAGGGTTTATTTTATAGGTAAGTATTTAGTTTTAAATAGGAATTATTTAGGTAATTGTAGTAATTTTATTTATATTTAGTGTAATTATATTTAAGTTAGGGGGGTTAGGGTTAGGGTTAGACTTAGGTTTAGGGGTTAATATGTTTATTATAGTGACGGCAACGTTGTGGGCGGCAGATTAGGGGTTAATAAATGTAGTTAGGTTGCGGCGACATTGGGGGCAGCAGATTAGGGGTTAATAAATATAATGTAGGGTTCTGCGATGTTGGGGGCAGCAGATTAGGGGTTCATAAGTAATAATGTCGGTGGCGGCGGTGTCCGGAGCGGCAGATTAGGGGTTAATAAGTGTAAAATTAGGGGTGTTTAGACTCGGAGTTCATGTTAGGGTGTGTAGACATAAAAAGTATTTCCCCCTAGGAATCAATGGGGCTGCGTAAGGAGCTTTACACTGCTTTTTTGCAGGTGCTAGGTTTTTTTTCAGCCGGCTCTCCCCCATTGATCCCTATGGGGAAATCGTGCACGAGCACATTTTACCTGCTCACCACTAACGTAAGCAGCGCTGGTATTGAGGTGAGATGTGGAGCTAAATTTTGCTCTTCGCTCACTTTTTTGCGGTTAACGCCGGGTTTCTAAAAACCCGTAATACCAGCGCTGTCTGCAAGTAAGCGGTGAGCTTAAACTGCTCATTAGCACCACACCCCTGTTAACGCAAAACTCGTAATCTAGGTGTGTATGTTTAAGGTGCATCAAAAATCATAAACAAAATTATTCACAATAAAATAGTATTTTGACAAAAACATAAAATTTGTATGTAAATAACACAGGAATAAACTGTATTAACTATGCACAGAGCAAATCGTAATTTAAGTACACTGGATGCGCAAAAGCACAGAGAGCTTAATATGAAATTGTCTCTCTAATCCCAGCATAATTCTGTAAAGATTTTCACAATACAGATCTCAGTTTTTACTTGTAAACTAAAAGGTGGCAAACTATTCTCAAAACACTCAAAATACTTATAACCCTAATAAAAAAACACATGCATACAAAAATATAGGTGATTGTAAAGATGCCATACTCATAAAGCAGCGTAATGTGATTGATATTGGCTGCAGGATTTACTTTTTAAAGTGTGCCCCCTGCTTACTGTTAACAGAGAGGTGTCCCTATCCAGCAAGCTCCACTACTTTCAATAGGACCAATTGCAGGGACTGCCCCTTTTTTACGATAATTCCACCAGGGCAGCTCCTGCAAGGGTTGGCAAAAAAAGCTACGTCTGAAATTACGAGGTTTTGATCATTAGGTCCTAAGTCATGGGGGCCTATCGTTTAAGCTCTGAATGGAGCTTGAGGGCCCGTGTTTCTGGTAAGCCTGCAGGCTCGCCAGAAACAGCAGTTATGAAGCAGCGGTCTAAAGACCGCTGCTCCATAACCCTGTCCGCCTGCTCTGAAAGACATTGCCGGAATTCAACCCGATCGGGTACGATCGGGGTTGATTGACACCCCCTGCTGGCGGCCGATTGGCCACGAGTCTGCAGGGGGCGGCATTGCACCAGCAGCTTTTGTGAGCTGCTGGTGCAATGCTGAATAAGAAGAGCGTATTGCTCTCCGCATTCAGCGATGTCTGTCGGACCTGATCCGCACTGTCGGATCAGGTCCGACAGACAATTGATAAAAAAGTCTCATGGTCTGATCATCTTAAAGAGCAATGGAGCGCATGCGGTAAGGGATTGCCTCTAATAATCATGCGGTCGGGGGCACACACTTGAGTAATAAGTATGCAAAACAGAAGCAGCTGATTGGCCACACTGTTTTTGTGGGCTGTCACTAGTGATATATTATAGAAAATAATATTAATTTAACACTATTCAGGAACCAGTACACCAGTACCTTGAAGATTCAGTTAGGTTAGGCTGAACCAACCCTTTCTGTTTATTTTCATTAGTTTGACTTGCCCTAGAGCAAGAAGTTAGTGGAGGTCTAGTAGTCTTCAGTGTACTAGAGCATTCCAGAAAATACATCTCTCTCACTTTAAAGGGACATAATACTCATATGCGAAATCACTTGAAACTGATGCAGTATAACTGTAAAAATCACCTGATCATCTCTTTGTAAAAAAGGAAGACATTTTACCTCACAGCTTCCTGTGCAGTCCTGTGCAAAAAGTTATTTTTCAGCTGCCGTCCAGCTGCAGGTAATTTTTTTTTTTTTAGATTAAGAAATGAACTGCAGCCAATCAGCATTAACAGTGCTGAGGTCATGAACTCTTTTCTGTGATCTCATGAGATTTTACTTAACCCTCTCTCATAAGTTTTCATAGTAAACTTCCTTAAACTGAATAGGTAAATAACATGAGTGTGCATGAGGCTCACTCCCTTGCCGGTCCCGGAACAGGCATACTGATTTGTTGCTTAAAGTCCTTTACAGTGGGTGTGAATACTTAGGACATTTTGAGGTAAAATATATTTCTTTTTTACATAAAGATGTTCAGGTGATATTTTCTAGTCAGCTTTTTACAGCTATGCTGCATCACTTTCAAGTGTTTCAACATTTGGGTATCATGGAGGGACCACATGGTGAGAGACAGGAAGCCAAGAAATTTAGGTTCCACCAAGATTATATGACAGGAGGATATAGGTAGAGGGGGATCTTTATTGTGCTCACTCACACTAAATAGGTAGCTCTGCCTGCAACTCATCAAAGACCCCAACATGAACCACCAACCAAAGGACTGTACTAGTTCTGCAGATGAATTAGAAACAGGATACCCATGAGAGAACATGGCTGTTGCTATTTATATAAGGATACAATTATATTAATCTGTTCTGTTATGCCATTGTAGCTAGTTGATTTATTCTGTATTTTTTATAGCAGCATTAATTTATGTAGTTAGGCACTTTATTACCCTTGTTCATTTACTTTTTACAATAAAATTGTACATATATATATATATATATATATATATATATATATATATATATACACAGTATACACCTTCAATTTTAACTGAATATTACTTTATAGTAAAAACAATAAGGAGTCCATCTAAAACATTAATTAAATTAGCAGTACTGGAGGGTTTGTTCATTTGGCAAAAATATATTAGGAATTTATTAGTAGCCAAATAATATATGTTGGGATGAGATAAATATATAAAGGTATACACACATATGTTTACAAATTAGTCAAAAGCTAGCTAAATAACCTATACAGCTATCTAACTGGATATGCTAGCCCTGAAGAATATTCCCATTAAAGTGCAATATTATACTTAGCCAGTGTCAGCAACTATCATGTCTGCTACCAGAGGCCAAAAAATAAGAGATGTGTGCAGATATTACGTGCAGAGGAAGAGTCTGTGAATTTGTGTGTGTATAAGTGTGTCTGTGTATGTATGTGGTCAAACCAACTCAAAATCATATAAGTCAATTGTCCATACAAGAACAAAATATCCACTTGTGTAGATGCTGCTTTACAGACAAATAGAGCATTTTCTTCACATTAAATTAGATGATCTCTGAAACACAAAAAACACAGAGCGCAACCTTGATTCAAAGTAAAATATTTTTAGTAATAAAATGGCTTGCTGCTAATTACACTTACAGGGAAAGCTTTAAAAAGGCACATACAAACAGATACAATCAAAACCTGTAGAGATTCCGTCTGGTCTGTGCCACTGTAGCAATGCTCATACTCCTCCTCAGTTTCCAGGACAGGAAATAACGGCCGCCATGCTGGGGGATACGCGGCCGCAAAGCCTGTAACAACCTTTATGGTATCCAAGAGCACTCTTAGGCAGATATGATGATCTTTGGTTGTGTAATTCCAAATGTCTCCTACGTGTTTCGTCTGCTAAACCCGAACAGACTTCATTATGGATGAATGAATTTGGTCATCGAGAGGCCTGTAATTTTAATCATAGGTATACCTCAACTATGAGAGACAAAATGTGAAAACAAATCCAGACAATCACATTGTCTGATTTGGAAAGCATTTATTTGCAAAATATGGTGGAAAATAAGTATTTGGTCAATATCAAAAGTTCATCTCAATACTTTGTTATATATCCTTTGTTGGCAATTAAAGAGGTCAAAAGTTTTCTGTAAGTCTTCACAAGGTTGTCACACACTGTTGCTGGTATGTAGGCCCACTCCGACATGCAGATCTCCTCTAGAGCAGTGATGTTTTGGGGCTGTCACTGGGCAACACAGACTTTCAACTCCCTCCAAAGGTTTTCTATGGGGTTGAGATCTGGAGACTGGCTGGGATCATTGTCATGCTGAAAGACCCAGCCACATTTTATCTTCAATGCCCTTGCTGATGGAAGGAGGTTTGCACTCAAAATCTCACGATACATGGCCCCATTAATTCTTTCATGTACACCGATCAGTCGTCCTGTTCCCTTTGAAGAGAAACAGCCCCAAAGCATGATGTTGCCACCCCATTCTTCACAGTAGGTATGGTGTTCTTTGGTTGCAACTCAGCATTCTCTCTCCTCCAAACACGACAAGTTGTGTTTCTACCAAACAGTTCTACTTTGGTTTCATCTGACCATATGACATTCTCCCAATCCGCTTCTGGATCACCCAAATGCTCTCTAGCATACTTCAGACGGGCCCGGACATGTACTGGCTTAAGCAGGGAGACACGCCTGGCACTGCAGGATCTGAGTCCCTGGTGGCGTAGTGTGTTACTGATGGTAGCCTTTGTTATGTTGGTCCCAGTTCTCTGCAGGTCCCCCTGTGTGGTTCTGGGATGTTTGCGCACCGTTCTTGTGATCATTTTGACTCCACGGGGTGAGATCTTGCGTGGAGCCCCAGATCGAGGGAGATTATCAGTGGTCTTGTATGTCTTCCATTTTCTAATTATTGCTCCCACAGTTGATTTCTTCACACCAAGCTGCTTGCCTATTGCAGATTCAGTCTTTAGGTAGAACTTTTCAGCACAACAGGCTTAAAAATTGCACGCCACCTAAGGACCACTGCCCAGGTCCCCAGTTCACAAATCAAAGGAAAAGCAGGCAGGTAACAGCAAATATAATGTTAATTTATTAAGGAGGTAAAAAAAGGCAACGTTTCGGGATTAGTCTCCCTTATTCATGCCATACCTGATACAATCCAACAAGTGACTTATATACATGTATACCACTAGGTGGCGCTCAAGTGCAATTTACTCTTTCTTATCTAACACATTAACTTACTCATTAGTTTAACTTACATTTATACATTTCCTATTATGTATACATAGCAGCAGAGTAACCATAATTAATTAAATTACTAATTTCTTAACCAACATTCACTTTATCATAGAATGACAACAATAGATTGTAATTTTCATCTCAACAGTATTAATCATAAAAATACTGTAAGGTCCCAGTCCTTATTTAACCCCTTGGGTTCTAGACTCTCCAATTCATATATCCAGTATGCTTCTTTTTATTTTAACAGAATTTCTCTATCCCCTCCTCTACGTGGAATGTCTACTTTATCAATTATTTGAAATTTCAATTGACTTATAGAATGGTTAGCTTTTATAAAATGGGCGGCTAGAGGGGCTTTTACATTACCGGTCCTAATATTGCTCTTATGTTCAATTATTCTTTCCTTAGCGGACCTGGTAGACTCCCCTATGTAGACCCCCCCACATGCACATTTAATCATGTATATTATGAAGGTAGTCAAGCATGTAAAATAACCTTTTATGTTATATTTTTTGCCAGTATGGGGGTGATAAAAAATTGACCCTTTACTCATGTTGCTACAACATGAACACCCTAAACAGGGATAGCAACCGGTATTTTTTGTAGTAATATAACTGGGTCTATTTTTAGTACTAGGACCAATGTCAGCTCTAACCAATTTATTTTGGATGTTACTACTCCTTTTAAAGGCAGACATTGGGGGGCTCTGAAATTCTATTACAGATGGATTACAGTCAGACAAAATATTCCAGTGCTTCCTAATGATGCGCTGTATTTCATTACTTTGTGCATTATATTCTGTTATAAAAATAAGTCTATCCTTCTGGTTATCTTCCTTCTTTGCTCTATCCTTTGGATGCAATAAATTTAGTCTTGGAATTGATTTTACAGTTTCAATTTCTTTCGTTATAAGGCTTTTAGGATAACCCCTTTCCAGGAATCTCTCTCCCATCTCTGTCAGTCTCTTATTCAGTATTTTCTCATCTGAGACAATTTTGCGCACTCGCAATATTTGACTGTGGGGTAGAGATTTCAGGAGTGAAGGCGGATGAGCACTTTCAAAGCGCAAAAGACTGTTTCGGTCAGTTTTTTTCTTAAATAGATCAGTTTTAAATTGGTTGTCTGATTTAATTACTCTCACGTCCAGGAAGTCAACAACCTCCTCACTCCAAGTCAATTTCAATTTTATATACCTTGATGATGAATTTAAATCATTCATGCCAAAAATATCGTCAATATATCGCCACCAGGTGGCGCCATATTGAACAAATAATTTGTTAGAAAAAACATACTTTTCCTCATAGAGGTTCATAAAAATATTCGCATAATTTGGGGCGACGTTGGAACCCATGGCTGTACCAGGACGACTATTTCCTCCAACTCCAAGGTACTGCCATGGGTTCCAACGTCGCCCCAAATTATGCGAATATTTTTATGAACCTCTATGAGGAAAAGTATGTTTTTTCTAACTAATTATTTGTTCAATATGGCGCCACCTGGTGGCGATATATTGACGATATTTTCGGCATCTGGTGGGGCGACGTTGGAACCCTTGAAAGGTTTGTGAATGATTTAAATTCATCATCAAGGTATATAAAATTGAAATTGACTTGGAGTGAGGAGTTTGTTGACTTCCTGGAACGTGAGAGTAATTAAATTAGACAACCAATTTAAAACTGATCTATTTAAGAAAAAAACTGACCCAAACAGTCTTTTGCGCTTTGAAAGTGCTCATCCGCCTTCACTCCTGAAATATCTACCCCACAGTCAAATGTTGCGAGTGCGCAAAATTGTCTCAGATGAGAAAATACTGAATAAGAGACTGACAGAGATGAGAGAGAGATTCCTGGAAAGGGGTTATCCTAAAAGCCTTATAACGAAAGAAATTGAAACTGTAAAATCAATTCCAAGACTAAATTTATTGCATCCAAAGGATAGAGCAAAGAAGGAAGATAACCAGAAGGATAAACTTATTTTTATAACAGAATATAATGCACAAAGTAATGAAATACAGCGCATCATTAGGAAGCACTGGAATATTTTGTCTGACTGTAATCCATCTGTAATAGAATTTCAGAGCCCCCCTATGTCTGCCTTTAAAAGGAGTAGTAACATCCAAAATAAATTGGTTAGAGCTGACATTGGTCCTAGTACTAAAAATAGACCCAGTTATATTACTACAAAAAATACCGGTTGCTATCCCTGTTTAGGGTGTTCATGTTGTAGCAACATGAGTAAAGGGTCAATTTTTTATCACCCCCATACTGGCAAAAAATATAACATAAAAGGTTATTTTACATGCTTGACTACCTTCATAATATACATGATTAAATGTCCATGTGGGGGGGTCTACATAGGGGAGTCTACCAGGTCCGCTAAGGAAAGAATAATTGAACATAAGAGCAATATTAGGACCGGTAATGTAAAAGCCCCTCTAGCCGCCCATTTTATAAAAGCTAACCATTCTATAAGTCAATTGAAATTTCAAATAATTGATAAAGTAGACATTCCACGTAGAGGAGGGGATAGAGAAATTCTGTTAAAACAAAAAGAAGCATACTGGATATATGAATTGGAGAGTCTAGAACCCAAGGGGTTAAATAAGGACTGGGACCTTACAGTATTTTTATGATTAATACTGTTGAGATGAAAATTACAATCTATTGTTGTCATTCTATGATAAAATGAATGTTGGTTAAGAAATTAGTAATTTAATTAATTATGGTTACTCTGCTGCTATGTATACATAATAGGAAACGTATAAATGTAAGTTAAACTAATGAGTAAGTTAATGTGTTAGATAAGAAAGAGTTAATTGCACTTGAGCGCCACCTAGTGGTATACATGTATATAAGTCACTTGTTGGTTTGTATCAGGTATGGCATGAATACGGGAGACTAATCCCGAAACGTTGCCTTTTTTTACCTCCTTAATAAATGAACATTATATTTGCTGTCACCTGCCTGCTTTTCCACAGATTCAGTCTTCCCAGCCTGGTGCAGGTCTACAATTTTGTTTCTGGTGTCCTTCGACCGCTCTTTGGTCTTCACCATAGTGAAGTTTGGAGTGTGACTGTTTGAGGTTGTGGACAGGTGTCTTTTATACTGATAACAAGTTCAAAGAGGTGTCATTAATACAGGTAATGATTGGAGGACAGAGGAGTCTCATAAAGAAGAAGATACAGGTCTGTGAGAGACAGAAATCTTGCTTGTTTGTAGGTGACCAAATACTTATTTTCCACCATAATATGCAAATAAATTCTTTCCAAATCAGACAATGTGATTGTCTGGATTTGTTTCCACATTTTGTCTCTCATAGTTGAGGTATACCTATGATGAAAATTACAGGCCTCTCTCATCTTCTTAAGTGGGAGAACTTGCACAATTGGTGGCTGACTAAATACTTTTTTGTCCCACTGTATGTATATATATATATATATATATATATATATATATATATATATATATATATATATATATATATATATATATATATATATATATATATAAAAAATATACTGTATATATATATATATATATATATATATTCCTCTTTTCATGTAATTTAGCACTAATAATTGAGCAATTTCTAATTCACAAAACTTGAAATGCACCCTGCTGATTTTTTAAGCCTAACCCTACTACCTATTGTCTCTATTGGGCTTTATAAGAAAAAAACTGCAAAACAATACATTTTATACTAAATTTTTAACGGTGGCTTACTTTGTTGCCTGTCGACTAAAACCCAGATTGACTCATCCAAATAAAGCAAATGGTCGTGGAGTTTGGCTATTAAAAAATAATTGCAGGAAGAAGGGTGTTAATTTGTTTAAAAACATTCAGACTTGGCTGACATGTTATACTATGGCAACACATCAGAAATGGCTTGTAAATACAAGGTGCTTACTGTCCCTTTAAATGGTGAGTAATCACTTTGTAATTACAATAAACTAACAAACTTGGTCAATTTTAAACTGTTTAGCATTCATTAACAACTTGTTTGCTACAACTGTTTTAGTATCCAAACCATTTGCCTTATTTGGAGTGGATACAGCTTGCCATAGTCATTGTTTTGCAGTTATTATCTAGTTATCTCTGCTAAAGCCAATTAGGGAAAGCTATGTGGCAGAGCTAAGCTTGAAAACCTGGCATATGCACAGTGCACTTCTAGTTCTCATAAATGGAAAATAGTTCAGACATAATTTTGATAATAAAGGTATATAGCAAAGGGTTTTTTCACTACGTATATGTACTGAAAGGGTAAATTTGATAAATTTTTAACAAATCTGACAAGAAAACAAGGGTTATAAAAATAACAATGATGTTTATTGTTTGCAATTGATAATATTTTACTGCTAAATACAGTGAATATAAAAAATCTACACACCCTTATGAAATTGCAGGTTTTTGAAAAGTAAAGACAGAAATAACAACAATGTAAATGTCAGACATTTTCCATCTGTAATATGATTTTCCAACATACAGAAATTCAGAAGAAAATCAAATAGTTAATTATTAGGAGCATTTTAAATAAAAATAAAAAACACTGATTACATAAGTCTTCGTCCCATAATAGGGGCTTAAGCTATATTCACAGTTAACCAATCACATTCTAAATCATGCCTGTAGGTACTTAGCCCACACTTTCTATCAAAAAAGGTGATTCTGATTAAACCCAGATTAAAGTCAGCTGCTGCTGTAGGATTTGCTAGAATGTTTGGGGTTGCATCCTACTGAGAGAGTCATGGTCAGTAAAGAGTTTCCATAAAAAACTGTGAGAGCTAATTTTTGAAAAGTACCAATCAGGAAAGGGATACAAAAGAATATCAAAGGCACTGGATTACCATGGAACATTGTTGAAACCTTCATTGATGAGTGGAAAAATATGGCACCAAAGAGGCATTGCAAAGATCAGGACAACCCTCCAAAGTTGATGAGAGGACAAAGAGAAACCTTATAAGGGAGGCTATCAAGAAGCCAACAGCAACACTGAAGGAGCTACAGGAATTTCTGTCTGGTAGTAGTCACCCGTTGCATGTGACCACCATCTCTCTTATTCTGCACATGTCAGGGCTATGGGGTAGGGTGGCAAGACAGAAACCCTTTCTTATAAAAAGCATTCAGTCACCTCAAACCATGTGGCAAAAGGTTGAACTTTTCAACCTAAATGGTTAAAGATATTCTGGGTACAAAACCAATAAAACTCATCGTCCAAGGAACACACTACCAACTTTGAAGCATGGTGCAGGTGGCATCATGCTTTGGGGCTGCTTCTCTTTAGCTGGGTCAGGGGCTTTTGTTAAGATAGATGGGGTAATGAATAGCTCCAAATATTAAGATATTTTGACACAAAACCTGCTGGTCTCTGTCATAAATATTAAGATCAGGAGAAATTTTACATTCCAACATGACAATGACCGAAAGCACACCTCCAAAATCACCAAGGAAAATCAAATGTTTGGAATGGCCTAATCACAGCCCATCAAAACCCTGTGGAATGACCTAAATGGGGAGCTGATTCTCTTGCAATTTGAAGTATCTCAAACTTTTCTTGAAAAGAAGAGTGGGATAAAAGATGTGCAAAGTTAATAGAGACGTATTCACAAAGACTTGCTACTGTGATAAATGCAAAAAGTGCTTCTACAAGGTTGGGTGGGGGTTGTAGTTTTTGTTTTTTAATTTAAATTGCTCCTAATAATGAACTATTTGGTTTGTTTTTTCCTCTCTGAATTTTTATATGTTGGAAGATCATATTACAAATAGAAGGTGTTGTAGACTTTTTATATCCACTGTATGTATTTTCCTTACTCAGTATTGCAGACTGGAGATTATGATAAACGAGCTAGAAACAGTTAACAGTTGATACAGGCATTTTGCATAGATTTTTTGGTGCACAGAATACAAAAAAAATACAAGCATCTCTGCACATATGTGGCTGAATGAGCAGTAATCTGTTGCAAATATGATCAGTCCTAAAAAATGTGGAATCCTGGAAAGCAGCACCAGATAAACAGATGCTTGAAAAAACACCCTATGGAGTTCTCTTAATTTTTTTTCTACTTTAGAAACATTACACCTTAAAGGCACATGTAAGTCAAAATTAAACTTTCTTGATTCCAGTAGAGGGTGAAATGTTTCATACTTACTTAATTTCTGATATTAAATTTACCATTTTCTCTTGGTATCTCTTTTGATGAAATTGAGTTCCTTTCAATTTAAGCATACTGAAGTAGGCTCAGGCACATGCCAATGTCTTGAAGTATATGTATAACATAGTTATAAAAATTGTTGCAGACATTGCCATATAGTGATCAACACACGTGCACACTCCTAAACTTACCTAGATGAGCCCTCATAGAAAGGAGTTTCGTCTTAACAAAGGATACTAAGGAAACAAAGGCTGTTTTTAAAGTGTACCCTATCTGAATCAAATAAGTTTAAATTTAACTTATTTGTCCCCTTTATCATTGTTATGCAGCCCTTCAAATGCCAAAGAGGCAAAAAATGGTTGCTCAACTTGTGAAGCTGTTACAGCACTGTAGCATTATAAGCAGAGTATTTTGAAACTCTTTGTGACCCTCTCTGGCAATCAAGGGATTGACGTATCCTGGAAATTACACTTAAAACTTTACCTCAATATTTGGTATTGCTATAAATAAACTGTAATTAATATTGAAAAAATAAAATAACTTTATATAATATGTTCAAGAGACTTTGGCAATATTTTAAGTCATTAATAAATTAGCTCCATATTAATTAGCATATTTCTTATCACATAGGATAAATAAGAAAGGTTGATAAATACATATCAGGTGACAATACTTCTCATACAAGGATTGCATATGAAAAAAATGTATATTGCAGGGCTACACTCAGGTTGGCAAGAATCTCATGTTCTGAAGCTGTGCTGTGATATTTTTTTATAACTGCCTTATATGTGGTGACCTATATAAAGTACATTTACCATTTACATATAATTTCCCTTAAAATACCCAATTAATGTATCTCATGGACATGCAAGAGATTCTATCTGAAAATTGTGCAGAATTATATAACATTATTGTGTAGGTTTACTGCCTCTTTAATCTCAAATGGAATTTGCAAATTTAAACCTAGTCTTTTATGGTCCGAGGAAGGAGCTTTGACCCAGGAATGTCATATATATATATATATATATATATATATATATATATATATATATATATATATATATATACTGTATATATATCATAGTATTGATTAATTAGTGTAATGTAATATCAATGGTAAAATACCACACTAATGATAAATGTACTCTGTTGGTGCCATAGAGCAGTGTTTCTCAAACACGGTCCTTAAAGGGACAGTAAACCTAAAAAATAATGTTATATAATTCTGCACATAGTGCAGAATTATATAACATTATTTAGGTGCTATAGCTATAAAACCCTTTTTTCACTTTTAATATTTAAAAAACATACCGCTTTTACAGACCCGCTCTCTGCTCTCTGCTGAGCGGGTCTGTTTTTTTTAGTTAGCGCATCGGGCCAGCTGTATAGTCACAGCCCGGCCCGACCGTGCCATAAGACTAAGTGCAGCTCGCTCCTGCTCTGTCTGACAGCAGGAGCGAGCTTCACTTAATGCTATGGCGCGGTCGGGCCGGGCTGTGACTATACAGCTGGCCCGATGCGCTGACTAAAAAAAACAGACCCGCTCAGCAGAGAGCAGAGAGCGGGTCTGTAAAATCGGTATGTTTTTTAAATATTAAAAGTGAAAAAAAGGGTTTTATAGCTATAGCACCTAAATAATGTTATATAATTCTGCACTATGTGCAGAATTATATAACATTATTTTTTAGGTTTACTGTCCCTTTAAGTACTCCCAACAGACCAGGTTTTTATTATAGCTGAATCAGTAGACAGGTGAAGTAATCAGCCTATCAGTAACCATGGTTACTAACCTGCTCTCACCCATCAGCTGATTATTTCACCTGTGCTCTGATTAAGCTATAATGAAAACCTGGCCTGTTGGGGTTATTCGAGGACCGCGGTTGAGAAACACTGCCTTAGAGCACCTATGTGCATCTTTTTGTTACATAAAATTACATGGGATAGTCTTGCCTGGTACAACATTACAGTAGATATATAAATTGACATCAAAGTTTGCTTCACTAAGGCTGGTGGTGATTGACATGACTTGAGTGTGCCTCCCAACACATTTGGCACTCTTCGTTTATAGTCCATGCTGGATAATACTCAGTAGTATGCTAAAATTCCCCAGCTAAATACTCTGCTTATCATTATCTCCAAAAGATTTAAGGGGATTATGGTCCAATTTCCTGAATATATTAAGTCACCATCCTATACCGAAAATGGCGGAATTTTATCTAACATTATGGAGTTGTTTTGGGGAGTTGGAATCCAGAGATCTTCTTCTCCATTCTTCTTTTTTTTCTTTTTCCCTTGCTGAAGTTTGGTTGAGTCTCTCTTGTTGATCTTACAGCAGCAGATATGACAACAAACTATAGTAATAATTAGCAGTAAAAGCAGAGGAAGACACAGTAATACACCTAAGCATACAGAGTTGTAAATTCCGTCCTTGTGTTTTGTTTCCACCAGGTTAAAGATGGATTGAAAGAGAGCTGTTATCTGGTTCATCGTTAAACTGTAGAATGTTTCTATAGCAACCCAGTTATCCAACCTGCGGGATGATATAGTTCACCACCTTTTCAGTGCTCCATGTAGCGACGTAACAATTAAGTACATTCATCTGTATAGAGTCATTTCTAGATGATAATTCAGATACTATCTCAAGATATTATGATTTCCCTGCAAAAAAAAAAAAAATACATTTAAAACAATATTAAATATTGGTAAAAATTCAACAGTATTCTGCATGTTATTGCTACAGCACAGAAAATTATGTTCACCATATAAGTCTAATACTTTGGTAGATACTATTTCCCATTACAAGCTCTCCTGAACTGGAATATAATAAATAAATGATGTCTTATTTTATGCTCTGTTAATTTTTAGTACTAAAATTTGTTTTTCTATAAAGTGTTGGTACTCGTTTTAAACAGAAGCAGAAAAATACATTGTTTTAAACTTCATTCCAGACCCATAACTGATGGATCTTAGGCAATTTTGTTTTTTTATGGAAAATAATATTGAATCTTAATAAAATGCCATGTACCATATATATCATATAGCACAGATGGTTATGTTTGCCAAGCTAGGCTAATACCTTAATAGATATTTTAATGGAAAAAAAATGACAAGCTCTCCTGAACTAGAATACAATATATAAATGGTATTGTAGTATTTTATGCACTGCAGATTTGTATTATTAAAAGAAGGCTCTCATCTAAAGTGTTGGTATCTGTTCAAATGCAAGAAAATATCCTTATTACTGGGGTGCCCCAGACAAAGTGCCAGATGTGCCCTTATATCCTTGAATACCTAACACTAACTCCTTACTCATACCACACCTTATTATACTAAATATATACAAATAAAACTACTTCCAATCAGTAAATATCCTAACACAAACAAATTGAAAATGGATTTTCCATAGTCCCTTTGGAGTCATTGTTGGTAAAGCTATTCTTTAAGCTTGGAGATAGAATATTAATAATTTAAGAGAAAGACCCTAAATATGTCTCTTTTATACTGTGGGGTCAATTTATCAAGCTCCGTATGGCGAGCCTTCACAAGAACTGCTGGTGCAATGATAAATTTATCGATGTGCAGCAGACATGATACGCTATATCGGATCATGTCCGCTCGCACTTACATAAATTGACCCCTATATATCAAACAATTTAAATTAAAAACATACTGCAGGTTCTTCATCTATAATGGGACTCCATGCTAGGGTGTCCAATATTTAAATGGACAGGTCAGTATTTTAGCTGCCTGTCCAGTTATATTTTTCAAAAAAAATCAATAGTGATGGAATGTGATTTGAAAACTAATTTTGACATATAGATGATGAGTTACAGGGCTAAATGAGGGCTCATAAGTATATGAGCAACACCACCCTCCGTGGCACCCTCATCTACAGACCTCCCGGACCTCGTCCTGCTTCTGTGACTCCATCACCGACCTCATCTCGCCCCACGTCCTCCCCTCAACAGACTACATCCTCCTCGGTGACCTCAACTTCCACCTAGACAACCCCAATGACCACAACACCACCAACCTTTTAGAAAACCTTGGAACCATCAGACTAAAGCAACTTGTCAACTCCCCAACCCACTTAGCCAGACACACACTCGACCCTATCTTCTCTGCGGGCAACCACATCTCAGTCAACCACATCACCGAACTACATTGGACCGACCACCATTGCATACACTTTTCCTTCAACAAACCCACCACACACCTCCGGCAGCACCACCCACCCCGCAGAAACTGGAACAACATCACCGAAGACCAACTGCACTCCACCCTGAACAAGTGCCCCCCAGTTACTCCTCCGCCCGCAACCTCCACCACTGGCTCACAGACTGCGCCAACATCCTCGCCCCTCTCAAGAAACCGTCCAACCGCCAACCCACCAACAAGGCTAGTTGGTTCACCCCTGCCCTCCAGGACTTCAAACACAACTGCAGGCGATTGGAAAGGACCTGGAGATCCAGCAAGAGCCCCTCAAATAAAACAGCCTACAAAGAAGCCATCACTACCCACCACCACCTCATCAAAACCACCAAGAAGACTACACGATGCCAGCATACGCGACAAAGCCCTGGAATGGATCACCTCCTTCCTCACCGGCAGAACCCGGAAAGTTAGACTTCCACCCTTCACCTCCAAGCCCACAGAAATCAGCTGCGGTGTACCCCAAGGCTCTTTACTGAGCCCCACCCTATTCAACATCTACATGGCCCCTCTCGCCGCTATCGCCTGACGACACAACTTCACATTGTCTCCTACGCTGATGACACCCAGCTAATCATCTCACTCACCAGTGACCCCACCACCGCCAAGAGAAATGTCCATGAAGGGCTGACAGCAGTCACCACCTGGATGAGCTACAACGGCCTAAAGCTGAACGCAGACAAGACCGAAGTCCTCCTCCTTGGTCCCACCACATCCACTTGGAATAACTCCTGGTGGCCCACAGCCCTTGGACACCGTCCAACCCCACCAACCATGCACGAAATCTAGGCGTCATCCTGGACTCATCGCTCTCCATGGACCGGCAAATCAACGCTGTCTCTTCTGCATGCTTTCACACACTTCACCGGCTGCAAAAGATCTTTAAATGGATCCCAACTGAGACCAGGAAGACTGTCACTCACGCCCTCGTTAAGCAGCCGACTGGACTATGGTAATGCACTCTACACCGGCACCACCATCAAGCTCCAAAAGAGACTACAGCGCATCCAGAACGCCTCGGCCAGACTAATCCTTGACATCCCCCGTCAATGCCACATCACCAAACACCTGCGGGACCTGCACTGGCTCCCCATCAATAAAAGAATAGCCTTCAAGCTTCTCACCCACGCATTCAAGGCCCTCCACAACATCGGTCCTGAATACTTGAACCACCGCGTTACCTTCTACACCCCTGCCAGACAACTTCGATCGGCCGACCAAGCCTTCACAGTCATCCCCCGCATCAGGAAAACCACAGCGGGAGGCAGATCCTTCTCTCACCTGGCAGCCAAGACTTCGTACATCCTCCCGCTGCACCTCAGACAAGCTACCGCCCTAACCAAGTTCAGAAAGGACCTCAAGACCTGGCTCTTTGACTGAACTGCAACCCTCGGCGCCTTGAGACTCTTACGGGTGAATAGCCGCGCTTTACAAGAACCCAATAGATAGATAGATAGATAAATAGATAGATATATAAATAAAGGGATACTAAACTCAATTTTTTTCTTTTATGATTAAGAAACAGCACGTCATTTTAAATAGCTTTCCGATTTACTTCCATTATTTAATTTGATTTATACTCTTGCTATCCTTTGTTGAAAAGCATATATAAATAAGCTCAGTAGATGCTGATTGGTGGCTGCACATAGATGCCTTGTGTGATTGTCTCACCCATATGCATTGCTATTCCTTCAACAAAGGATATCTAAAGAATGAAGCAAATTAGATAATAGAAAGGTGGATTCTTTCACTATCCTGCCATTTTTGGAATCCACCGGGATGCAGCGATGGCAAACGGAACATAAAAAAAAACCCAAAAATGCCTGTAATAAGTATTAAAAAAAAAAAAAAAACTACCCATCCGCAATAAAAAATAAACTAACCATCTGCAATAAGTAATAAAAAAAAACCTAACTGTCCACAATAAGTAATAAAAAAAAAAACGCCCGCACGAAGTATTAAGAAAAAAACAAAAAAACAATAAAATTATTAGCCCCTAAATCCGCCAACCACATCGCAAACTACCTAATACATCTATTAACCCCTAATCCGCCAACCCCCCACAACGCATTAAACATAATTTACCTATTAACTCCTAAACCGCCAACCCAACAATGCAAAAATTAATTTAATGACTAAGTCCCCTAACCTAACAACCCCTAAATTAACCCCTTAGTTACATCAAAAATACTACATTACAATTAAAATAAATAAAAAAAATTACATTACATTAATCTAAAATAATAGAAAATAAAAAGTCTAACATTACAATAAATAATAAACAACACTATCCAAAAAAAATAATAAATAAACCTAATCCCTATGAAAATAAAAAAGCCCCCCAAATAAAAACTCCCCCTAATCTAAGAATAAACTAACAATAGCCCTTAAAAGGGTTTTTTGTAGGGCATTGCCCTAAAGAAATCAGCTCTTTTACATTAAAAATAAACAAAGTCCCCCCTAACAGTAAAACCCCCACCCACTAAACCCCCCAAAATAAAAAAAAATAACACTAATAAACCTAAAATATCTATACATGGGGGTAGGAGATAGGAGTCAATACCACTTTTTAAGCATATATTTGTTTAAAGTGCAGCCCTTTTAGATATTATACACATTATTTGTAGCAGAAAGGAAAAGTGACATATAATACTATCACTTTAAAGAAAGGAAAAAAATGCACATAAAAACTTTTCAGAGAAACAGAAGTCTCTCATATTTATTAACTGCAAAGCGCCGGTGTCATGACTGGATGTCATTAGCATGGATTAAAGTGATAAATGTGACATACAAACATAACATATAGCATAAATAATAACAAAGCCACATATATTTTGAACAATGAGATAGACCCAAATTGGTAACAGGAGGTCAACTACCAACAAACTGTTAAATCAGTATCACGGATATCCTAAACAAGGAAAGGAGACATAATTAGTTAAAGCTGGCCAGCTTAAAAAAACGTGAACAATATAACTTCCGCCTTTGTACTCCTCACAGGGGAGCTTCCAACTTAGACAAAGTTATGCCACCGGTGGATGTGTAGATCTCTTCATTAGCAACTCCGTACACACAAGCCGCTTACACGCTCCTCACCTCGGAGCTTCCAAATTTAGCGGTAGTGACGTCACAGAGGGGGGGTGTAGATGTCCATACACACCTCTCATCCAATTGGTTGATTATCAATCTCTCAGCAAAACCATCCGTAGAGCCCGTCCTGGCCCAGATAATGTAAAGCAGGCAGCTGGTGTGCAATTCAAACACAAGGGCAGACAGACGAACTTGGTTGGAAGTATAGTAACTTTTAAATAAGCAGTGAACACAGTTCTGTGTAATAAAGCACAGCGGGGTAAATCTGATCCCACCTATTAGGTGACTTCTGGATGTCCAGAAAACTCCTCCCACCTGCTCACGGCACACTGCAAACTTCAGACTCCACACAGTGCAGGGTCAGATATCTCAAATATCCAAGACATATATGAACACAATCCATGAACAATGTCCACAGAAAAGCAACACATATTGTGTCAAAACAAACACACTTGGTGCCAGAATAAACACACTTGGTGCCGACATCATGAGCGTTTCACCCCCACAATTTTCATGTGTGTCAGGGGCTTCATCAGGGCATGATTGATGTCTCAGAACCACCTCCTTTATAGCACCTGTATGTGCTCAGGTGATCCTCCTCTCAATTTCTTAAAGGGAGATCTCATAATATGGTGCATCTTTTACATATATATAGAGAACATAGTTAAACCCCAAAATAGATAAGACCACACAGCCTAAATATTAGCAACATAATTCCTAGTGCCAAAACAATAACGGCTGCATAGTCAATGACACATTCATCAAAATGATATGGCACTCACTCTCATCAATCATAAAAGTTATGTAAAGGGAAAATCAAACCCTATTCAAGAGAATTATTTACAGAGATACTTATTTGATATATACAGGTTAGTTACTGGTAACAATTTACACTAAGCATTATAAGAAGCAAGCATATTCAAGTCTTTCATTTAAGCCAGAGGGGAATCTAGTCCCTAACCTAAAGATCCACTTAGCTTCTTTTTGAAGCAGGACCTTATTATTATCCCCTCCCGGAGGAAATACCATTGTCAATTATCACAAAAGTAAGGGAATGTGCATCACTATCGTGTGCACAGGCAAAATGTCTTGCAACATCTATATTACAGCTTTTGTTTTATCACCATGTTTGCCTAAGGCAGCCAGGATCCCAGCAGATATTTATAGGCTCCGTGAGACATTCATGATGACTGTAAAGTCGGAGGATGCATTAGTCTCCCTGGTTAGACTGGGTCTCTTATTTTGATCTAGGCTGTTTATTTGTATGATTGCTGGTCACCTATTTCACTCAGGATGTGTGTACCATAGTCTCCCTAACCATAGCAAAGTGTTTAAATTTAGGACATACATCTTACAAGTGAACGCCACATGGTCTAAACTTCATTATAACTAATATCTGTGTCTGACAAATACTTATCAATACCCATATTGATGTAAGGATCGTTACATTACTATTGTTGTTACACAGGTACCCAGTTTTTTTCTTTTTGTTTTTTTTACTTTAACAACTTGCTCTGTTGTTGCACTATGTAGCTTGAACCTGTAGTGACCTGGAGTCAGGATTAAGATGTGTTTGCAATAGCTGAGCTTTATTGCATAAGACTTACCTTCAAATCTATATTCATGTTATAAACGTTAAATTATGTTTTACAAAAGTTATATTACCTTATCAGTAGCTATAGTTTAAGGTATTTATGCCATTCTAATGTCCACTATTAATGTCTACTATTACCTCATAAAAATCCCCAATGTAGGATTATTCCAATATATACATATATGTTTAATACAGGACACATGGTTTAAGTTGAAGTTAATGGATCTACTTACAATGTATTTATGCAGACACACAAGTCTGACTATTGATATATAATTTTCCTTTACAGATCCATATAGAATAATTACACTTGGTACAAAATAATATTTAATAGGTAGCACTGCCTCAGGGCCCCTACATAGCTACTCCTTATTGTGTTTTCTGAGGCTGCCCTGACAATACAGGGAAGGAAAAATTCACTACTTGATCTCTACCTTGCCAAAAAGGCTGTATTCACTGGTCTATGAAACATTTGTGCTAGAAACCAGGTACCCTATAGTTTTAATGATATACTTCAAAGAATAGTATGGGGATTCAGGCCTATAATAGTTTAACATTCAATGTTCTCTCAATATGTTTATATCTGTTTAGAAGTCTTTTTTTTTTTGGCTAAGCACAAAGGGATTGTTCAAAATGGCTATATCTATTTATTCTACTTATGTATGAGATGCATAACTAAATGCTTGAGCTTACGTATATAACAGCATGATTCTTTCAGGCCACTCAGGAATTTAAGTTATATAGGATGATATACGTCTGGCTTTTCATTTTACGCCTTCAGTATTATTCCCCTACACTTCAAGTAGATCACTTTACATGTATAGAAGGACTTCAATAATTCTGCTAGTTAGTAAATTTGCATGATCAATCATACTGAGATATCCCACCGCAGGCTTAACTCCCCATTATAGTGTATATGTCTTCGGCAGTTACAATATCATATTATCTATAGCATAACCTTTCTTTCTTAGACTGCTATGATTGAACATTAAATGCGTTGTATAAGTCTGTCATAAAAGTGTAGCAACTAACAGATCTCTGGTCCACTAGAATATGTCACTTAAGTTACCTGCAGGAAGTGCATTGAAAGCCTTTTGATAATGAGACCCCTAATTAATCACACTCCCTGTGTGAAAGTTTTTATTTGGATAAAATGCTGGTCCTTGCTGAGCCCCTCTCCTCCCTTTCCCGCCGGTACTTGTTGCCTGCGTGTCATACCCATATCCCTTTTACCCACATCGCCTAGAGCTGGCACTCCCCCAGGAGAGGAGCTCATGCAGTAGCCTCCTACCCTCTATATATTTGAATCTTCTCCTCAACACATAACTCTACCTGTAAATTTGCAAATTCGTAACTATATAACAAACCTCCTCATAGCCCTATTTACATTATTAATTTGGCATCCTAGATTGCTCCGCCCCCCCACTCCCTTTTACTCCCTTTTATTCCCCTTCTTTTCTAACACAAGCGGCTCTTGCCCGCTGAACTCTTTCTTTCCTCTTCTAGACCACCTTGGTCTGAGTATGCCTATACAAATACTGCCCCACGACTGCCTCAACCCTATTAGAATAAATTAACATATACATTTTCTTAATGGTAAGGCGTGGGCCATATCTATTATATACAAAATATAAAACTGAGGTTCCATTATCTTATATACAAACATATATCCCGTTATCAACATCCATCTTTACAAGGTTAACTCTAGCAATCTCAAATGCCTATTATCAGTGGTTAATGTCTACCTTTTCATAAGGGGGTTATGACTACGGGACACAGATGTATCTTACATGATTATTCTACACGTTTTCCCACGAAGGCATATAAAATTTATTTCAAGACTCGCTATTTCTTTGGTTTAAAATTATGTTTGTCATAAGGATGTATTTTCCAGTATTACACTGTTATTGTTACCGGATGAATATGTTGTGAAACTTTCTTATAACCTCAATAAAAAAATTTAAATATAAAAAAAAAATGTCTTGCAACATTAGTATCCCTTAGTTTTGTGATGTTATCTCTGTGTTCTTGTACCCGGTCCTTCATGGCCCTTTTAGTTTTGCCAACATAGAAGACCGGGCACGAACAGCGTAAAAGATAAATGACTCCTGTGGAGTTACAATTAAAGAAAAACCTAATGTCATAACGTTTGACACCATCTACTGAGAAACTCTTGGTGCTATCAATATGGGTACAGTACACACAATGGCCGCAAGGGAAGCTCTCCTTAATCCCTTTGTTTTTACGGAGCCAATCAGAACTTGATGACTCTTTGATAAATTGGCTCTTCACCAATTTATCTTTAAGCTGAAAGCTTTTCTCGCAGTCATAGCCGGTACCTTTCCTACCACTTCACCAACCTTTTCATCCATTAGAAGGAGGTGCCAGTTTTTCTTAATAATAGACCTGATGTCTTCCCACTGTTTGTTAAACCTGGTTATAAACCTTATGTTATTGGAAATAGGTTTCTCCTTCTTTTTATACAGGACATCGTCCCTTGACAGATTTCTAGCTTTCCAAAATGCTTTTTTAATGCAGCTCTGAAAATAGCCTCTTTTTAAAAAACGTTTCCTCATCAAAGAGGCATGATAATCAAAGCTCTTCAAAGATGAGCAGTTCCTTTTGAGGCGCAAAACTGGCCATACGGAACCCCCCGTTTGAGGTGGTCCATATGGCCACTATCAGCGTGCAAAACACTATTTGTAGCTTTAAGCTTCCTGAAGTTTTCAGTGAGAATCTCCTGTCCCTCCCTGATAATAGAAATATCTAGGAAGGACAAGGACTTCTCAATGGTTTCAGAGGTCAGAAAAATGTTTCTGTCATTCTTATTTAATACAGAAACAAAATCTTTGAACTCTTCAGAGGTACCGTCCCATAGGATGAACACATCATCCACATAGCGTACCCACATACGTACATGTTCCTCAACAATATCACCATATTTTTAAAACACATCTAGGAGCTCCCAGGCTCCTAGATGTAAACAGGCATAAGTGGGGGCACAAACTGCCCCCATGGCTGTACCTCTCAACTGGCGATAAATTTTGCCATCAAACATGAAATCATTGTTTTCCAATATAAATTTCAACAGAGAAATCACAAAATCAGTATGTTATTTGAACTCTGGGCCTCTAGTGCTCAGAAAACATTCAGCAGCTTTGAGACCAACCTCATGAGGGATAGAAGAGTACAAACTCTCCACATCCAGTGATGCCAAGATGCATGATCCCCCAGCAAAAATACCATCTAGTCTCCTATGGAGATCTGACGTGTCTTTGACATAGGAAGGAAGTGTCACCAAAAATGAGCATAGATATTGATCTACATATTCACCAATCTTTTCTGTGACATTTCCAATTCCAGACACTATCAGTCTCCCAGGAGGGCATTTCATATTTTTATGTAATTTGGGGAGAACATAAAATACTGGCATCACTGGATGTTCAGGGTACATGAAAAGAAATTCTTTAGAAGTTATTACTCCTCTGCTTTTGGCATCATTTAGCAACTTAAATAAAGAATTTTGTATTTTATACAACGGATTCATACCCAATCTTTCATATTGAGATTTGTCATTTAGTTGACGTTTAACCTCATTAGTGTAAAGGCATTCATCCATTAAAACCAGGTTTCCACTCTTATCAGCCGGCTTTATCACCAGATTCTTGGCAGTGCAGAAATCTTTTAATGCTTTTCTCTCACCTGATTTTAGATTGTCATAACCAAAATTTTCATTCAATGATAGTATCTCTTTCTCAACTTTTCTGACAAAGAAATTGACTGAGGGGACTAATGTTAGTGAGGGCATATATGAAGATTTCGGTTTAAATTGTACCTCTGGCTTATGAAAAGAGCCTATAGCCCCCTCTCCCTCAGTATCAATGAGGAGGGACTCTAAGGTCCTAAAAGCCTCATCATCATCAGTTGTCAAAACAGAGGCAGGCCCACAGGGTTTCCCTAAAGTTTGAGATAAGACTATTTTCCTGGCAAAGAGGTGAAGGTCTTTAATGGCCTTAAATTTATCAAGTTTTGCCATAGGGCAAAAAGAAAGGCCCTTCTTTAAAAGTTCAATGTGTGCCAAATTAAGGGGAAAGGATGAAAGATTAACGATCTGTAACTCCTCATTATTGGGGTTCTCTAATAACCCCTGCGTGATCTCCTGCTTCGTGACCTCCCCCTTTATTGGCATACTGTTCCCCTCTCCCCCTCGTCTGTCTTGTCTGATAGTATTTCTCTTTCAAAAGTACCCCAGACTGTTCTTTTCCTTTTGCCCCCTCTTCTTCTCTTTCCATTCTTTCTGGGTCCAGACCAGAAGAGTTTTTTTGGGGAGTGTTAAATTCTGAATCAGAGGCATCAGTGCCGAAATCATATGACCCCTTCTGTGATTTATATATATATACACCTTATTATTTTTGTAATCTTTCTAATCCCTCCTAAATTTACAACATTTTCTAGCTTTGATCTCCATTTTCAATCTAGCTACATTGGAACTTGTCTCACCATTCAGTTTTTCAAAGTTTGAATAATTTTCAAACTTATTTACACATTCCAACACCTTTTCTGCTTCAGTTTTAACCTTTTCTAACCTTTTGTCATTACTCTTAATCATCATATTCATTAACTCCAAGGAGCATGAGGAGCGCCTCCCATTCCCTTCTTCAATGAATGAATCTCCCTCCTCATCCTTCCTGGTATTAGATCCAGGATCCAAAAATAGTCTTAAACCTCTGTTTATGATTTTCTTCTCAATATAATTAGCAAGACTAGTATTCTCAGCTTTTATTTTAAGTTGCCTGTTCAAATAATATTTAAGTTTTCTAAAAGCTCCATACACATTGATTTCTTCCTCACATTCTATATTACCATCATTGTTACTAGCCAATGAGTCCTTCAGTTCCGCCTCCCAGAGGTCATTGGAGAGAGTGAATGCCATATCACAAAATCCCTGAGAATGACTCCAGTACAAGACACAAAACAAGCAACTGTGTGCTCAATATCTAGATACATTCAATTAGAGTGGTCTCCTCCACCTCCAAAGAAAAGGATAGTAAAATCCTTACATTAGCTCCATAAGTAATCAAAAATATCTATACATGGGGGTAGGAGGGAGGAGTCAATACCACTTTTTAAGTATATATTTGTTTAAAGTGCAGCCCTTTTATATAATATACACATTATTTGTAGCAGACAGGAAAAGTGACATATAATACTATCACTTTAAAGAAAGGAAAAACATGCACATAAAAACTTTTCAGAGAAACAGAAGTCTCTCATATTAATTAACTGCAAAGCGCAGGTGTCATGACAGGATGTCATTAGCATGGATTAAAGTGATTAATGTGACATACAAAAATAACATATAGCATAAATAATAACAAAGCCACATATATTTTGAACAATGAGATAGACCCAAATTGGTAACAGGATTTACCAATTTAATAAACAGCAAAATATTTAATAACAAATAAAGATGGTGTTTAAATAGATAGTTCGGGTTCAAAAAGCCAATGTCTGCATATCAAATAAGTATTACTTAGAAGCCAATCTTATGGTGTTATCCTTAAAGGGAAAGTCAAGTCCCAAAAAAACTTTCATGATTTAAATAGGACCTGTAATTTTTAACAACTTCCCAATTTACTTTTATAACCAATTTTGCTTTGTTCTCTTGGTATTCTTAGTTGAAAGCTAAAACTAAGAGGTTTA